>NW_024741909.1:0-6861 GCF_018991925.1 Homarus americanus | reverse complement strand
TTCATAGTTTAGTTAGTGTCAGTTGTCTATTTAAGAAAGTCATTCATCTTCTGAACAGTTCCTGTCAAACTCAAAATTCTCCCAGATTTAACGGCCGTTTGACCGGGGATGTGGTTTGCGGTCAGGCCAATAGAGTTGCGAACGCATATATAACTTCAATTCACCTCTTTACTGACAAACTCAACCTCTGATTAAATCATAAATATAGATATAGAAAATTAGCCTGATCTGTGACACTGACGGTCACAGCTAGGTGTCCAACGACTACTGTGAATAGAGGGTCTATTGTTAGTGAAGTTTATCTTTCTAGTAGGAATATGCCCTCAGGCCAGTATATATGCAGGCTCGCGAGGGGAAATCACTCCTTCTGTGATTTCTTCTCCACGTCTCCAGGTGTGTGCACGTGTGTTCCACGCCGCCATATTAACTCAGTTTAACTTAGTCATTTTTTGTGAATATCAGTGTTCATGTTTTAACATAGTACCTTCAGTGCCAAGTGGGTCAGGTAAAGTAGAGCTCTAGCTATCGTCTGAACCGGTGCCAGACTTATGTTTTATATAGTGAAGTTAAATATTCACTCCTTCTGTGATTTCTTCTCCACGTCTCCAGACGCTGTTGTGGGGGTTAGCAACACTCCTGAGGTTTGGGAGCCGCCTCTGGGCACGATGTCTCTCGAAAGACGTCTTTAAGGTGGCGAGATTAGAATCCCAGGGCGAGATTCCTTGGCAGACGCCACGGCCCACCGCCACAGTCAACTTTTCCTGGGCCAGGCGCTCCGAGCTAGCGAGCGAGCCTGTAAACAACTCTGGCCTACTGACTCCGTCATATGATCACGGTCTACCCACTGTTCTTGGTTATATGTATGGAGCCGTATTAATATCCATGCTTAGGGATGACTAGCAGAAATATAGTCATCCCAGGTTAAGTATTGAACCACTGAATGAGAGTTCAAGGTACCAGGTTGTTCCTTGCAAACTAACAAGAGGTATTGTATGTTACTATAATTGTGGAGTTAGTCCAGTGTGTTATGTATTCGTCTGTAGTAGTCATGAACGAGTAACCTGAGAGTATCATGCTCTAATCAAGAAGTGAGGAGGTGATGTGTTACTTGTTAAAGTAAGACCTGAGGGTCCAGTGATGGCTTGTGAATAATAGTTACGGAATCTCATGTATCAAGGTAATGATATCCCAATTGTCTAATAAAGTAATGAGTATTTGGAGGTGTTGGATGAGGTAATAAGCTCTTGAAGTGTTTGATGATTTAATAAGTTAATTGCTGTTCTGTTTAGCCTGAGTGAATCTAAGATGCATCTTCACTCACTGTGTTAATAAATATTGAATTAGTAATCTGAGTATCACCACTCTGCTCCTTCTAAACATTGGTTCCCAGAAAATAATACTTACTCACGTGCCTATACATCTACCACACTACCCAAAACCCTTCCATGAGTTCTGTTATATAATGAAAAGTCTGGGTGGTGGCAGCTACCCTTTGTAAGTATAAAAAGTGTTGTACAAAGAATAACATGGTTCCCCAGACTAACCCATGTATAAGAATAGACATATAACAAAGTAAACTTCAGAAAGGTAAGAACATTGAAACTGAGAATATATATATATGAAAGGAAATGAAAAGAAAGAACATTGACTTGGAAAACATAAGCAGAGAAGCATAAGAGTTACTTATATAAGAATATAAGGTATAGAGAGATAAAGAACATATAAGAATAGCTGGATGGTAAACTATTGTAAAGAGAAAACTCGGCCTGTTTTTCTTTCTAATCAAGTGTAAAGGAAGATGTACTGTTTATTGATGGATTTGGTGATGTCTTAATAGTGTATTAGTGTGTTAATATTACGCAGGTTTGGTATAGTGGTGACGGTAATGTAGTGTAGTAAGATTTTAACACATGGAGGTGAATTTGTCTTTTATGTTGAGGATTTAAGAACATAAGAACAGCTGAGGATTTAAGAACATAAGAACATAAGAAAATAAGGAGTCTGCAATAGGCCGGTTGGCCTGTGCATGACAGCTCCTGTCGAGAGTTACTACCACTCTCTATCATCCATGAATCTATCTAGCCTCCTCTTGAAACTTTCCAGAGTTCCCGCACTTACTACAAAGTTGCTAAGCTTGTTCCACTCGTCCACCACCCTATTTGTGAACCAGTTTCTTCCTATCTCCCTCCTAAACCTAAACTCATCCAACTTGAATCCGTTGCTCCGAGTCCTATCATGCTCGGATATTATAAGAACTTTATCTATATCCCCTTTATTGATTCCTTTCACCCACTTAAATACTTCTATCATATCTCCCCGCACTCTTCGTCTTTCTAGGGAATGCAAGTTAAGTTTCTGTAACCTATCCTGATATGGAAGGTTTCTAAGTCCCGGAATCATTTTTGTCATTCTTCGCTGCACCGACTCTAGTGAATTTATACCCATTCTATAATAGGGGCACCAGAACTGAACCGCATAATCGAGGTGCGGCCTGATTTGTTAAAGGGAAGATCTGGTGGACGGGGATAATTGTCTGGTTGTGATGGACACGGCTCACCTAACCTAACCCAATCTAACCTAACCCAACCCAACCTAACCCAACCTAACCCAACCCAACCTAACCTAACCACTATATATGTGTGAGATAAGGTTCTGATTCAAGAACAAGATGCACAAGTTCGAATCCAAATTGAGCTGTAGGGTTTGTTGACTAATTCGGGGCTTCACATTCATAAAACTCTCAAATGGGATACAACTAAACCCGAAGCCCCATCTTCCGTCGGTCGGTCGTTGGTGTCAGGTCAAAGTTCAGTTTGTAGTTCACCTCCTGTGATATGTGTCATTTATCGAAACGAAACATGAGGTTAACGTGAAAACAAAACCTCGAAGCAACACGTATAAACAGGGTCGAGTTTTCATCGGATTTTACGTCATGAAATTTTCCATCTTGAGAGAGAGAGAGAGAGAGAGAGAGAGAGAGACAGAGAGAGAGAGAGAGAGAGAGAGAGAGAGAGAGAGAGAGAGAGAGAGAGAGAGAGAGAGAGAGAGATTGATTGATTGATTCAGATGCTGAAATTAACACTAAAATTTTATACTGTAAATGAGATAAATGCAGGTAAGGTTGGCGTATGGAATTATTGAAGGACGATCACAGAAATGTTTTACCTGTTTCCTGTGATGTAAGTCCAAAATGGTGTTAATTGTCATGGGTTTATACGTCCAAAATGTTCTTCATATCGTAGGGTTTTACATCCAAATATGCCATCCAAGTCCATATGTCCATTCATCCAGTTAGCTGTTTATCCATCCACCGATTCACCCACCTACCCATCTCTCATCCCATTCAGTCACCCATCTACCCATCTATCCTCCCATTCAGTCTCCCATCCATCCATCCATCTATCCATCCATCCATCCTTCCATCCATCACACGAGGAATAGAATGACCCACTTATAATTTTTCTCTTTCCTGCTGCACTAAGGATCAACCACCCAGAGTGGTATGGCTACTCTGAGGCACACTCTCAGCCTTCTCATTTGGTTGTGTGGTGGTGGGTAGTGTGTGTTTGGGGTGTAGAAGAGGATAGTAGGTTTGTTTAGGTGTAGGTGGTGGGTAGTGTGTGTTTGTGGGTGTAGAACGTGGATAGTAGGTTTGTTTGTGGGTGTAAGGGCGTGGATAGTAGGTTTGTTTGTGGGTGTAGGGCGTGGATAGTAGGTTTGTTTGTGGGTGTAGGGCATGGAGAGTAGGTTTGTTTGTGGGTGTAGGGCGTGGATAGTAGGTTTGTTTGTGGGTGTGGGGCGTGGATAGTAGGTTTGTTTGTGGGTGTGGGGCGTGGATAGTAGGTTTCTTTGTGGGTGTGGGGCGTGGATAGTAGGTTTGTTTGTGTGAAAGTGAATAGTAGGTTTGTTTGTGGGTATGTGGATATAGTAGGTTTGTTTGTAAAAAGATGGATAGGTTTGATTGTGGGGTGTAGGGGTGGATAGGTTTGTTTGTGGGTGTAGGCGTGATAGTGTTTGTCAGGGGTTGCAGGCGTGGATAGTAGGTTTGTTTGTGGGTATAGGGCGTGGATAGTGGGTTTGTTTGTGGGTGTAGGGCGTGGATAGTAGGTGTGTTTGTGGGGTAGGTCCTGGATAGTAGGTTTGTTTGTGGGTGTAGGGCGTGGATAGTAGGTTTGTTTGTGGGTGTAGGGCGTGGATAGTAGGTTTGTTTGTTGGTGTAGGGAGTGGATAGTTGGTTTGTTTGTGGGTGTAGGGCGTGGATAGAAGGTTTGTTTGTGGGTGTGGGGCGTGTATAGTAGGTTTGTTTGTGGGTGTGAGGCATGGATGGTAGGTTTGTTTGTGGGTGTAGGGAGTGGATAGTAGGTTTGTTTGTTGGTGTAGGGAGTGGATAGTTGGTTTGTTTGTGGGTGTAGGGCGTGGATAGTAGGTTTGTTTGTGGGTGTAGGGCGTGAATAGTAGGTTTGTTTGTGGGTGTGGGGCGTGGATAGTAGGTTTGTTTGTGGGTGTGGGGCATGGATAGTAGGTTTGATTGTGGGTGTAGGGCATGGATAGTAGGTTTGTTTGTGGGTGTAGGGCGTGGATAGTAAATTTGTTTGTGGGCGTAGGGCGTGGATAGTAGGTATGTTTGTGGGTGTAGGGAGTGGATAGTAGGTTTGTTTGTGGGTGTTTGGGAGTAGATAGTAGGTATGTTTGTGGGTGTAGATACATACATTGTTAAGAGGAATAAATCAAAATGGGAAGAAGATTAAGATAAATATACTGATGATTAATGGTACAGGTGAGTTTATAAAATTGATATAAATAGATAAATACAGTAGATAGATAGATAGATAGATAGATACCGTAGATAGATAGATAGATAGATGTATGATTTTGTATACCGCAAGAGTAACTAAATATTCCTGTACCTGTATTTTCTTTCAGTTACAAAATACACAGGATTATAAATATGAGTATGCACATTGCACATCAGGTGTTACAGTCAGTGGTAATATTTTGTAATACTCTTAAGTGATGAGGTAACAGAGGAAATTGACGGATACTAACGGAGGGTTTTTGTAGAATTAGACAGACATTCAGACAGTAAAACTTCTTCCGACAATACAAATTTTGACGGTGGAATTTATACACGAGAGTGTATGGATAATTATGATGAGCTGAATTATGACATCTACGTCTGATAATCAGTTGTTTAGAATGGATTATTATTATTTTTGTTGAGTTATTTAACAGTTCGAGAAAAGGTTTATTATGGTACTATGTCCTATTATCACACAAAGTCATAATTGAAGTAAAATAACCAATTATACTGTATTATTTTAGACAATACATAAGAACATAAGAACATAAGAATGGAGGAAACTGCAGCGGGCCTATTGGCCCATACTAGGCAGTCCCGTTTACACCCAACCCCTATTGCTCATATGAGCATCCAACCTATGTTTGAAGCAATTCAGCTTATTCGAGTTAATGATGATATTTGGTAACTTGTTTCATTCATCCACTACTCTGTTTCCAAACCAGTGTTTACCTATTTCACGCCTAAATCTAAATTTGTCTACTTTAAAACCATTGTTACGAGTTCGCTCCTGGTTGGATAGTTTGAGTACCTTTGTAATGTCACCTTTGTTTAGCCCTGCCTTCCACTTATACACCTTTATCAGGTCGCCCCTCGCTCTACGTCTCTCAAGGGAGTGCAAATTAAGAAGCTTTAACCTGTCTCTATACTCAAGGTTCCTAATGCCCGGGATTAGTCTTGTCATTCTTCTCTGAATTCTTTCCAAGGATTCTATATCCATTCTGTAATACGGTGACCAGAACTGAACTGCGTAATCCAGGTGTGGTCTCACAAGAGCAAGATACAGTTTTAGGATGGCCTCGCTACTCTTGTAACTACCACTCCTTTGTATGAACCCAAGTACTTTATTAGCCTTGTTACGAGCAAAAACACATTGTTTACTTGGCTTAAGGTTCCTACTTATCATTACTCCCAAATCTCTCTCGCAGTCGGATTTCTCTATGGCATCGTTGTTCATCTGGTATCTGGTTTCCCTGTTTACATCTCCTATTCTGAGTACTTTACATTTGTCCACGTTGAATTTCATCTGCCATTTTTCAGACCATTCGAAAAATTTGTTTAAATCTTCCTGTAGTTTTGCTGAGTCCTCGTCAGATTTAATAACACGTCCTATTTTAGTGTCATCAGCAAATTTACTTATGTTGCTGTCTATGCCGATATCTATGTCGTTTATGTATATAATAAATAATAGTGGTCCAAGTACTGAGCCTTGGGGAACTCCACTTGTGACGTTGCTCCAATGGGACTTAGTGCCGTTAATGCTCACTCGCTGTTTCCTGTCCTGTAACCACGCCCTAATCCATTTAAGGATGTCACCTTTGATGCCATGAGCTTCTACCTTTCTAAGTAGTCTTTCGTGGGGGACTCTGTCGAAGGCATTGCTAAAGTCGAGATAAACCACATCATAATTGTGCCCCTCGTCCACCGATTCGAAAACTGATGAAAAGAATGTTAATAGATTAGTTAGGCAAGAACGTCCGCTTGTGAAGCAGTGCTGGGAATCATTGATCAATTGGTGCTTCTCCAGGTGATTTCGAATAGAGTTTGAAATGATTGCTTCCAGTAATTTGCCTACTATTGATGTTAGACTGATTGGGCGGTAGTTAGAGGATAGTGATCTATCCCCTTCTTGAAAATCGGTATTACATTCGCTATCCTCCAGGATTCTGGTACTACACCTGTTTTTAATGACATGTTAAATAACTTTGCTAAGGGCATACTAAGCTCTTCCTTACATTCCTTTAATACTCTGGCAAATATCTCATCGGGACCAGGTGACTTAT
>NW_024741908.1:0-23583 GCF_018991925.1 Homarus americanus | reverse complement strand
GAGAGCTAGGGGGAAATCTACCTTATCAATCTCTTTCACCAAGCAAACTGGTCCTGTCACAATATTGTATGTAAATTCGCTACGGACGCTTATTGTGTTCGTTGTTGGGCCGCGTGTAAATATGGATAAGATTAACTACCTACTTTGTCTGTCTGTCTGAGTGTCATTTATCTCTCTTTGTCTCCTCAGTTTCTCCATTACACGTCTCTCTCAGAAAAACAAAAACACTCTTTATTCTAATGTATTCTATTTTTTCTTTTGCTTATTTATTGATGAGGTTTTGTAAGGTGGAAAAATGAGTGTTCTCTATCTCTGACTCTTAATCTCTTTCTCTCTGTCTGATTCTCTCTCTCACTATCTCAGTCTGCCTATTGTCTAACCTTATATTGTAGACTCTCTCTCTCTCTCACTCTCTCTCTCTTGCTCTCTCTCACTCGGTTGGTGTTTGTTCTCATTTGACCCGAGTACATCAACGCAGTTTGTGATCTCGTTAAACATCCTCGTTATCCTGTTCGTTATAGAGCTGCCCTTCCATCTCTCGGGACCGGAGATTGCGTTATGGGAGTCTTCATTGATCGCATGACGTCTGAAATCTCGTTAACCTCCCTCGTTCAGTATTTCGTCATGGCATTGTACCCGAGATGGCAGTGTATGTTAAACGAGAGAGAGAGAGAGAGAGAGAGAGAGAGAGAGAGTCAATAAATAAGACATTAAACGAGACAGAATGACGTCATACATTACCATTGGCCGACTGTGATACTGAGATAAACACTGTCCACTGATTGGCTGTTTCTGCACGTCAAGTTCTTACCTCAAATGAGAAGACAAATGAATTTAGTTACGAGCTAAAAATTGGGTGAAACATAACTAACATTATACTAGGAACACGTAATAAATGTTTAATTGGTCTTACACTTATTTACAAATCCTGCTGTACCCAATTAAGATTATATGAGTGAATTCCAGCTACGACTAAGATTAAGAGGAAAAAATCTTGTAAGATGAGTTTTTTTTCTTAATCATCTGTGTATTTAAATTTCCCATACACACAGGTCACCTGGGCGTTAAATTAAGCAGTGCATAAAAAAAATGATTTTTAAGGTACATATGTAAATGAAAAATTACGTAAAAGGAAACAAGTAGAATTTATCATTATATCAGTTTACTTAATTACATGGTACTATTACTGAACTCTATTATATAATTCATTTGTATATTAATTATCTCTGGACTAATTCATTTAGATAGAATCCACAAGAATAGGGCAGGGTATCAGGAATGGGTCTAAGGGAGGGTAAGAGGAAAGGGTATCAGGGGGAGAGTAGGAGGGAAGACAAGAGGAAGGGTATCCGGGAAGGAATGAGGGAGGGTATGAGGGAGGGTATGAGGGAGGGTATGAGGGAGGGTATGAGGGAGGGTATGAGAGGTATTATTTTCACCAAAAGTATGAAAATTCTGCACCACCACCATTTATCGCCTCCTAACCCCCCCCCCAGAATTTTGGAGAGGAGAGACACACACCCACAACAGATTCTGTTTTGATCTGAATATTTAAACCCCATGAGTCCTAGACTTAGTTATGGTAAAAGTTCAAGACACAACAAATTACTTTAATACTTGATTCTGCGCGAAACAAAAATTCTTCACTAAAAAGGTTGATTGTGTAAAGTTTCAGAATTATACATGAACCAGAAATTGCATCATGTGGATCTTAAGCCATCATATATTTTTCCTTATTTTTTAAGACAGTTTATGAAACCGTATACGCTCATAATGATTAGTCACATTGGTTCTCAAATACACACTCTCTCTCTCTCTTGTACGTACGTGTCTGTGTATGCATGATTACCTTTAAAAAATGATGTCCTTCCACAAACGATAATAAATGACTCCCGTATATGACCCTTTGAACAAGACACGCTGCTGTGTAACTTCTTAATAATAACCCGCTCCACACTTTATATTCACCCCCCCCCCTCCTCTCCTCATCTGTTTTCCTAACCCTCATCTTGTCCAAAGTTGGGTTTCCTAAGGACACATTTTCGTGCATTTTAACTCATCCCATGGAGGACGGAACACCTCCCAGGTTCGCCACGTCTCTCTCTGCCAGCCCCAAGATCTGTACCGGGCGTCTCACGGGCGACTGGACTTAAGCATGCCCATAGTGATGGAGTGATAGCTGCTGTTTGGTCGGTGTTTGTCAGGTATTGGTTGTATATGTGATGAATAATAGCTGTGGTTATTATTATTATTATTATACTTTCTTTTTAGTTGTGGGAGGGATAAGTGTGTTAGGTCGCTTGATTTTGGTCTCAACTTTGTCAGTGACGTTACGTGGACTCTGGGGGGGGGGAGGGGGTCGCTTGCTTAATTATACACTACCTGCAAGCACCCAAAAATGTAGCTTATTACAACGCTAAGTGCTCGTTAACTTAATGCTGGAGCTGAAAGAGAAATACGACATTGATATTGAAGGTGTTAAAGATTAGGACGATAATTTGCTTTAGGGTGGAATTGGGGAGTGAAGTCGATATTAATAATAATTATAATGATAAAAAATGCAATACTATGACTACTACTACTAATAATAATAATAATAATCATCATCATCATCTCTGGGTATAGTAATGGTAATAATAGTGTGTAATTAATCACAAGAATTAGTTACATATAGCGATGAGTTCGTTTGTAATTATATAGACCCTTTAACACACAAACAAATGGTAGTTGAAATTGTGTGCACTAAGAGGAGGTCCGTGCCTGAGTACACCACACTACCGCGGCACTGTACGTGCTGACAGATCACAACTGATATTTACATTTAAATGAACTTTGCAAAAAAATACTGAATGGGAACCTGACATGCACGTCCAGCCATTGTTGTTGTGACGTGATTTATGTGGATTATTTTTCAATGTTGTTAAAGCGTTTATTTATCTACAGTGTGCGGGGGGGGGAGGAGGGGGTCACTCCTTGTATGTTTGTTTGGAATTAAATTATCTTAAGACGGATTTCAACGGCTAACATCAAAGTTAGATTATAGGTTAGATTATATATTCGTCGATATTTAATATAATTTTGAAGAAGTTTGCAATAAAGTGAACTGGATAGATGTAATAAAACTTGGTAGGTGGGTGTAATGCTGCTGAATTAAGAAGTGATAAAGGCTATGTGAGTATATATGAAAGGCTCTAGGTCACGGCTCTAGGTCACGGGACTAGGTTTACGGTTTTAGTTCACGGCTCTAGGTCACGGCTCTAGGTCACGGGACTAGGTTTACGGTTTTAGTTCACGGCTCTAGGTCACGGCTCTAGGTCAAGGGACTAGGTTTCCGGTTCTAGTTCACGGCTCTAGGTCATGGACTTTGTGCTCATATCCTGCCTCACGGCTCTAGGCTCAAGGCCTAGGTCACTGGGACCAGGCCCGGCCCTAGTTCACGGCTCTAGGTCACAGCTCAGCCCAAGGACTAGGTTTAGTGGTCTGCAGTCTACTGGCCCCAGGTCACGGCTCTGAGGCCAAGCAGGCTCACGGTTTTAGTTCACGGCTCCAGGTCACGGCTCCCCGGTGTGGCCCAGGATCAGGTTTCCTGTCTCAAACAGCCGGGCCCAGGCTCACGGCTCTAGGCCCAGTGGACTAGTTTCGGTTCTAGTTCACGGCCTCAGGTCACGGGCCAGCTTGAGGTTCTGTCTGCTGCCTCAGGTCACGGCCCAGGCTTCAGTTCCAGTCTCATGGATCAGTCTTCACGGTCTCAGGCCGCCAGACAGTCCCGGGCTCAAGGCCTGGCTTGGGTTCTAGGTTACGGGACTAGGTCACGGCACGGCTCTAGGTCACGGCTAAAGGTCACGGCTCTGTCACGGTTCTAGGTCACGGCTCTTAAATAACAGCTAGCACTTGACAAAGTCATGGCCCCAGTAACGAGGTTTACGGTGGTCTCTAGTTCACGGCTCTGATGGACTAGGCTCATGGCCCTAGTTCACTTGCCCAGGCTGCCTGGCCCTGAGGTCACGTGACCTCAGTGCCCGGGTTCCCAGTCTCGGCCTCAGGGTCACGGCTCTCAGGTCAAGGTGACCCCAGGCCATGGGTTCTAGTTCACGGTCAGGTCACGGGACCAGGTTTCCCGGTTCAGTTCCATTTGCCTCAGGCTCGGCCCCAGGCCTGGACGAGTGCCCCGGCCCTGGCTCACGGCTCTAGGTCACGGGACTAAGTTTCCGGTTCTAGTTCACGGCTCTAGGTCACGGGACTAGGTTTACGGTTCTAGTTCACGGCTCTAGGTCACGGTTCTAGTTCACGGCTCTAGGTCACGGCTAAAGGTCACGGCTCTCACGGTTCTAGGTCACGGCTCTTAAATAACGGCTATAGGTCACGATGCAAAGTCACGGCTCTAGGTCATGGCTGTCACGACTCAGGGTCACGGCTCTGTCACGGATATATGTCACGGATCTTGGTCACGGCTCTAGGACACAGCCCTAGGTCACGGTTCAAGGTCACGGCTCTAGGTCACGGGTTTAGGTCACGGATCTAGGTCACAGTTCAAGGTCACGACTCTGTCACAGTTCAAGGTCAAAGTTCTAGATCAAAACTCTAGGTCACGGCTCTAGGTCACGGTTCAAGGTCACGGTTCAAGGTCACGGTTCAAGGCAAGGTTCTAGGTCACGGCTCTAGGTCACGGATCTAGGTCACAGCTCCAGGTCACGACTCTGTCACGGTTCAAGGTCAAAGTTCTAGATCAAAACTCTAGGTCACTGCTCTAGGTCACGGCTCAAGGTCACGGTTCAAGGCAAGGCTCTAGGTCACGGCTCTTGGTCACGGCTCTAGGTCACGGCTCTAGGTCAAAGACTTTCGACGAAATACCTCATTATCGGGTGGACAGTTTAATTTAACTTTGCCAAAAAATTGGATAATGTCTCCTCATAACCCCACCCTTCCTCTCCTTTACCTTACCTTCCCCCTCTCTCCCTCTCCCCCTCTCTCTTCCCTCTTTCCCTCTCCCTTCCCTCTCTCCCTCCTCTCTTTCCTTTTCCATTTCTCCTTCTCCCTCCCCCTCCCTTTATTCCCTCTCCCTTCTCTCCCACCCCGTCCTCTCCCCTCCCTCTCTCCTTCTCCCTCTTCTCCCTTCCCCTCTGCCATCCCCCTATCCATCCCCTTTCTCCTTCTCCCTCTTCTCCCTTCCCTCTGCCATCCCCCTATCCATCCCCTTTCTCCTTCTCCCTCTTCTCCCTTCCCCTCTGCCATCCCCCTATCCATCCCCTTTCTCCTTCTCCCTCCTCTCCCTGCCCCTCCCTTTCTCCCTCCCTTCTTTCCCACCCCTTTCCCCTACCCTCTATCCCATCCACTTTCTCCTTTTCCCTCTTCCTTCCCTTTCCCTCCTTCCCCTTTCTCCTCCACTCCCTCCCCGTTCTTCCTCCACTCAGCCTCCCTTCTTCTTTCACTCAATAAAATTATTATTATTATTATTATTATTATTATTATTATTATTATTATTATTATTATTATTTCTGCTTCAGTAAAGAGATATAGGAAAGAGGTAATTTTGTCTGTTAAAAAAAATAAAAATAAAAAATTCCAAAGGAAACTCAGATCTTTTGGTTTGATATGCAACACACACTAAACAAATTATTGTTTTTTCTCATGTACTGTAGTGTATATTGTTATGGTGAT
Organism: Homarus americanus; assembly: GCF_018991925.1. Lineage (NCBI taxonomy): Eukaryota > Metazoa > Arthropoda > Malacostraca > Decapoda > Nephropidae > Homarus > Homarus americanus. The sequence goes on along the minus strand of NW_024741908.1, from coordinate 17,925 downwards.
TCCAAAACTTTGATCCCTTTTTTTGGAGAAATTCATAGAACAAAAATTATAAGCCCTTTAAAATTTTAATGATCTATATAAAAATGTTAACCTAACCTACCTAACTTAACCTAACTGGAAACTGACTTAACTATCATAAAATAAAGTATACTGTCTTTCATATTTTAAAGGTTGGATTAAGGACAAATTCACTTAGGTTAATTTATGGTCACAGCTAATTAGTCAAGTCTGACATATTTCTGTTGTACGTATATCACATTTATTGAATATTCATAATTTCATTATCTTTGAATATCCAAGAAATGTAATATAAAAACAATTCACGGTAAAGGTAGTCATACCTGTGATTACTTTCTACAATTATTACATCTAGCTATAATTGAGTGGAGCATCAAGGTGAGTTAGGTAAGATACAAGGAGTTTAAAGATGAAAATGTATTACGGTCTCTCCTCGACTTACGACGGTGTTCCGTCTCGACGACCAGGTCGTAATACCTCAAATATTGTTATTAAATTTTATCATCAATGACTTCTTTTGGTATTAAACAATACAATTTGGTGCTAATTTTTTCCTCTTATATAAAGTAGCTTTAGTGTATAGGGTGAAACATCAATCATGAAGTGATTGTCATTAGAACTTTACGGGGTCTGAATTTGTAAAAAAACACAACTAATGTGTTTAATCTACTCATAATCAATTTGGTAAAATGAATGTTTAGGTCATCCACCTCTACTTGGCATTTGAAAAAACATAATTTCAATGTCACCAAACCTAACCTAACCCAACTTAACGAATCTAACATAACCTAACTTAACTGGTAAAAATCGGTCAACTTAAAATCATTAAATTCGCTGGATGGCCAAAAAGATAATAATATCATCAATTCCATTTATTTTAGAAGGATTTATTCATTTTTGTTGAAATCATGGACAGACAAAGCCAATATATCTACATTTGATTCTACCAGTGTGAATGGCAAAGTTAATTAATATCACCACTCCAACTGTTGGCCCAAACAAGTCGTAAAGTAGTTCTTTTTTGTAATACATCGAGTCACTAAGGGAATATAAAAATAAAACATGAATTTAGGTCACTGAATTTATCTTATTAGTAGCAAATTGTGGTTAAACTGATGCACAAATGAAACATGCCTGGGAAGTACCTAGCACTAGTTACCTGGCATATTTGGACTTATTAAAATATGAAATCTCGGCTAATAAGTAATTATACTAAGGAAATAATTATTTTGTTAGTGATGGACTGTTATTAATTGCGCTCATTACGAAAATTGGGTCGATATTAATTCTGATAAAGGACGTCATTCACCATCCCAGAGGAAGCTGTTCTCACCACTCTTCAAATAGACCATTTACGACTTTTTTTTATTTCAATTTGATTTCAATACATTTCTACACATAAATTAGTTGTATTAGTTATCTTAAAGTCTTACCTTTTATGATTGTTAGGCGAATTTGGAGGATATAAACGGCGCTGTAGAGGCTGGCGGCATTTTTCGTACACAAACATGGACCGCTTTTAAAAAGAACAATACAATTCTGCATGTGCTGTTCTGTATGGAGTATATCGTATAACAAATATTATTCCTTTGCAGATTTATACATTTTATGTCCATCCAAATCAATTTTCTTTCTTTTGGTTTCAAAAATAGTTGCCGGACGAAATTTCCCCATGTTCCAATAACGATGGCTGTTCACGGGTAATGTGAACCTCGTGGAGAACTGAAGTTGTTCCTGGAAATGAAATGGAAGGATGATTTACTAAGTTGATATTGTGGTCTCCTCTATCTCTCTCTTGTGTGTGGTTTTTTTACGGGAATTAGCCAACCCGGGCACAGGTCAAACGACCCACAACGGAGCCTGGGGGGCGAAAAAAAAGAACTTTATTTTTATGAGATTCTGTCTGTTCGTCCATCTTGTGCGGGCAATCAACATGGTAGGTAGTGAGCCGGTCGAGTCTCTGTTGTTTTGACGCTTTTTTGTTTTTTTAATGCCCCAATTTAAAAGAGTGACTTACAGTAGATGAATTCACCATTTGGGGGTAAGGGTGGGGGGAGTGAGGGTGGGGGATGGGGGTTGGCGGGGTGAGGGTGGAGGGTGGGGGATGAGGGGTGTGGTAATGGAGAAGGTTTAGGTGAGGGAATTTAGTGGACAAAGACTTGAGAATCCAACAGACATATACACAAGATAGTCATACACACACATACATGGCAGTCATATGCACAAGACAGTCATACACACACATACATGGCAGTCATATACACAAGATAGTCATACACACACATACATGGCAGTCATATGCACAAGACAGTCATACACGCACACACACACCCGAGAGTCATGTACACAAGAAGACAAGTCATACACGCCCACATAGCTTGAATGTTGTACGGAGTGCCCCATTATATCTCTATGTTAATAAACGTCTACTTTTGGAGGTCGACTGCGTAAATATATGAATTATTAAAGAAAAACAGGAAAAACAGCTAATGTAACATAAATAGACCTTCCAAAAAGTCGATAGTAATTCCCCTGCCTGTGACACGACGAAGTAAGTACCTCTATCTAGCTCCTCCAGTCCCAGATCGAGGCAAGGCCAAGCCAGTTCATCACTTATTAACTAAACTCTCGGGTAGGTGTAGGTTAGGTAGGGTAGGACATCCCGTCTATAACCCCCCACCCATCATCCTCTCACCCATCCTGGGAGGTGGGGAATGGTACCATCCGTCAGCCAACAACAGAAGGTACCAAGAACCACTGACTGGGAAGGGTGAGAGGATGAAGGGGTGGGTGTAGTGGGTGGTGTGCTAAAAAAATAAAAAATATATATAAAAAAAAAATAAAAATAAAAATAAATAAATAAATAAATAAATAAATAAATAAAATAAAAATAAAAAAATAAAAAAACGAAAAAAAAGTGTAGTGGGTCGTTGCGTTGGGTCGTTGGGTTCGTTGCGGTGGGTCGTTGGGTTCGTTGCGTTGGGTCGTTGTCTGTTGCGCGGGTCGTTGGGTTCTGCTGGGTGCTGGGTCGTTGGGTTCTGTTGCGGGTGGGTCGTTGGGTTCCGGTTAAAAGGCCGCGTCTTGGGTTATGCTGCGGGGTGGGTCGTTGGGTTCGTTGCGTTGCGGTGGGTCGTTGGGTTCGTTGCGTTGCGTTGGGTCGTTGGGTTCGTTTCGTTGGGTTCGTTGCGTTGCGGTGGGTCGTTGGGTTCGTTGCGTTGCGGTGGGTCGTTGCCCGTTGCGCGGGTCGTTGGGTTCGTTGCGTTACCGTTGGGTTTGCTGGCGGTGGGTTCAAGTTGCGTTGCGCGGTCGTTGGGTCTGCTTGCGTTGCGCTGTCGTTGCCTGAAGTGTGGTGGGTCGTTGGGTTCGTTATGTTGCGGTGGGAATGTTTTGATTCTTTTGGTGTTTTTTTTAACTTAAATGATTAATATAATTGAGAATAATAATTAGAACATTTATAATTACTGTAATTACTGGTCATTTGTCAACAACATCAGAATTGAGACAGCACAAATAATACGTCATAAAATAGGGTAGTGTTGGGTAGGGTGGTGTAGGGTGGTGTATTGGGGGTGTAGGACATCCCGACTATAACCACCCACCCACACCCATCATCCTCTCACCCATCCTGGGAGGTACCAAGAACCACCGACTGGGAAGGGTGAGAGGATGAAGGGGTGGGTGGGGTGAGAGGGATGATGGGGAGTGGGGGATGAGGAGAGGGAATCCACATCCTTCCCAGGGTGTAGTATGGGGTATGGTGGTGTAGTATGGGGTATGGTGGTGTAGGGTGGTGTACGGTAAGGTATCAGGACCCACCGACTGGGAAGTGTGTGTGTAGGGTGGTGTAGTGGGTGGTGTAGTGTGGGGTATGGTGGTGTAGTGAGGGTGTAGTGGGTCGTGTAGTATGGGGTATGGTGGTGTAGGGTGGTGTACGGTAAGGTATCAGGACCCACCGACTGGGAAGTGTGTGTGTAGGGTGGAGTAGTGTGGGGTATGGTGGTGTAGTGGGGGTGTAGTGGGTAGTGTAGTATGGGGTATGGTGGTGTAGGGTGGTGTACGGTAAGGTATCAGGACCCACCGACTGGGAAGGGTGTGTGTAGGGTGGTGTAGTGGGTGGTGTAGTGTGGGGTATGGTGGTGTAGTGAGGGTGTAGTGGGTGGTGTAGTATGGGGTATGGTGGTGTAGGGTGGTGTACGGTAAGGTATCAGGACCCACCGACTGGGAAGGGTGTGTGTAGGGTGGTGTAGTGGGTGGTGTAGTGTGGGGCATGGTGGTGTAGTGAGGGTGTAGTGGGTGGTGTAGTATGGGGTATGGTGGTGTAGGTGGTGTACGGTAAGGTATCAGGACCCACCTACTGGGAAGGGTGTGGAATCCCCCCATCCCCCATCCACACCCATCCTGGGAGGTGGAGAAAGGCACCATCCGGTAGTTGGCAACAGAAGGTATCAGGACCCACCGACTGGGAAGGGTGTGGAATCCCCCCATCCCCCATCCACACCCATCCTGGGAGGTGGAGAATGGCACCATCCGGTAGTTGGCAACGGAAGGTATCAGGACCCACCGACTGGGAAGGGTGTGGAATCCCCCCATCCCCCATCCACACCCATCCTGGGAGGTGGAGAATGGCACCATCCGGTAGTTGGCAACGGAAGGTATCAGGACCCTCCGACTGGGAAGGGTGTGGAATCCCCCCATCCCCCATCTATCTGTGTCTCTGTGTCTGACTGTTTCTGCCAGTCTGTCTCACAATATCGATCTGTCTGTCGTTCTGATTTTCTGCCTCTGTTTTTCTGTCTGTCTGTCTCTTTCGTCTATATGTTAGTCTATGTCGCCGTCTCTGTTTCTGTCTGTCCCTCTATTTCTCCGTCTGTCTGTCTGTCAGTTGTCTGCTTGTGTCTGCGACAAACAGACAGACAGGCAGACAGAAAGAAACGGACACAGAGACACACAGACAGACAGAGATTCCTACAAGTTGTTATTATTTCTTCTTTTACCAAAGTGTTCCTGTTGCTTAACAACTCAATCAGATACGTTATGGTTACGTGGTGAGTCAAGGGACAGTTGTCTATTTCAGTTTGGGTGACAGCGGTCGAGCCTGAGAAGAGCGCCGGACCTTCTTATTTACGGCGATTCCTTCTTTATCTTGAGTTATTAGCCAAGATTGTCTGTCTCTCCCTGTCTGCCTCTGACTGTCTGTCTGTCTCCGCTCGTCTGTTTGTCTGTCTGTATGTCTTTTTCTGTCTGTGTCTTTCGGTGTGTTTGTCCGTTTGTCTGACGGTTTCTGTCTGTTTCTGTGTGTCTGTCTGTTTAATGTCTGTCTGTCTGTGTCCGTCCGTCTGTCTGTTTTTCTAACTGTCTCTGTTTGTCTGTCTGTCTACAAATCCTCCCTAAGGAATCCTATCCTATAAATCAACATACCCGACCACCGCCCCCCCACCCCCCGCCCCCCAACAAAAAATAAATAAATAATTAACAAAACAAAAATAAATAAATTAATTAATAAATAAAAAAATAAAAAATAAAATAAAATAATAAATAAATACAATGAGATAAAATACCAACCAACCTCCAAACACAGCAACACCCCCCCCCCAGACAAAGCCGCACAGAAATACTTACAATTCTCTATACCCAACCTCAGCGACAACCCTCTCAATAAAAACAACCTAACTCAACAACTCCTTTCAACAAAAAACAGACAGACAGATAGAGAGACAGAACAGACAGCCAGTGACCGACACAGTGGAAAGACAGAGAGGCTGAGACAGAGAGGCTGAGACAGAACGAGACAAACACAGACACAGACAGACAGTGACAGACATTGTAAAAATAGACTGGCAGACAGAGACAGACTGACGGACAGACAAACAGAGATACAAAGACAGACAGAGACTGAGAGACAGACGGACAGAGACAGTTAGACAAACTAACTCTACCAAAGCACCAATCACCTACTGCGGCACCAAGAGACGCCAACCCCAGTAAATAGAAACCCTCCTCCTGGTGTACATTAACACAGTATAACCTTTTTCTTCTATATTTTAAATTTATTTCTGTTCCTTTTTCGCCCCCCCCCCTCCCCCCCCCAGGCCCCGTTGTGGGTCGTTTGATCTGTGCCCGGGTGGGTTAATTCCCATTAAAAAAAAAAGCAACTGGCTGGGCCCAGCCTCGAACTGGTCCCGGCGGTGCTAGACGTAGTTCGTCAGGCCACCGCCAGGGTCTACTGTCGGCTTTTGTGAAGGTGGTTTTGTTGTTTTTCTTTAATAATTCATATATTTTCGTAGTTTTTCTCAGGATTTGTATGAATTTATACTCAAATAACAGAGTTACAATTGTATTGAAGCTGTGTGTGGCCCTTTTACAGCCAATCTTGGCTACTAACTCAAGATACACTTGTGTGTGCGTGTTTGACTGTCGTGTGTATGAGTGTCGTGAATCATGAAGACATTTTGCAAGAACCTTTACCAAAACACATACAAAAGAATACCAAACAGTTATAAACAACAGCGCCACGGTAACTCTGCTATTTGAGTTTAAAATCACGTTAAGAACTGCGAAAATAAATCAATTATTGAAGAAAAACTGCAAAAATACCACATGTAACATAAATACAACTTCTGGAATGTTGATTAATGTCCCCCTGGCGGTGGCCTGGCGAACTAGAGGGGGGGGGTCACAGCTTCCATGGTAAACACTTTAAATATTATGAGTGTCTCTCACCCACAATGGAGAGGCCTACACTATTTTCTCTCACCACCGCTGTCTACACCTACACTATGGTTACTCACACGAGCCAGAAGCACCGGACATGGAGTAGAAAAATTGTCCTCGTTGCAGATGGTGACGTCATCGTGTGGGTAGCAACGGACCCTGGTGTTATGGTGAAGTAATGGTGAGGTGATGGTGATAGTAAAAGAGATGGTGAAGTTCTTGGGAAGGCCACAGTGAGGTAACGATGAGAATGGTGATATTATGGTGAAATGATGGTGAGGTGACTAGAGGAACTATTCACTAGAGGACCGATGCTGGTGAAGGGTTACTGGTGCACCACTGAAGTATGAATGAAGAAGTAATGATAAAAAAGATAGCTAAAAGGAATGATGGTGAGATATAAGAGAAGAGGTGATAGTGAGTTTTAATGGTGATGGTGAGCGTAATGGTCCGGGTTTACAAGCTTTTACATATACGTGAACGCTTTAAGATTATAACACACACACACACACACACACACACACACACACACACAAACACCATTTTTATCCTTCATATCCCGAGAAAATTTACTCAACTAAAATAAATAACTATGACCTGGAACCTCGACCACTATGTTATGCTGTAAAAATAAACTCCTAACTAGACCCCCCACAAGGTACCATGTCTTATGGTCCTGTCCAGCAGTCACTTATCTTATTATCTTACCAAAATTTGAATATTTTACTCTTATTACTTTTGTTTTTCTTATCTTCTCTTATCTTAGGTGTTTATCTGTGTTTTCTTTGTTTAAAGGATTTTATGTTTATTATTTTATGCTTATCTACTGATGCCAAGTTACCACCAGTCTCTCAGTGAAGTAATGCCTTTTCCCGTTTACCCTTCCTCCCGCACACCAACACTCCCTCACATCAATTCTTCACCCACAACACTGCCCACACAATAACACTCCCCCACACACCCCCCCTACACACTCACGACACTTGTCATCAAATATCGCCTCTTCTTCTCTCAATACACATTAGACCGACTTGTTGCCAGCCCCACATAATAATATACCATTGTCCTTCACTCCACCTATCACGTACGTCTGGGTGATAACAATATATGTGGATAAATACACGTAAATATTAGTGACAGCGACGAATATATTCTCATACATATTAGAACAATGTTTTTCAAACGTTTTTTACTGCCACCCACAGCCAGAACAACAATTTGAATTGCGACCCATTAAACCTAAGTGTAATGATATGAAATGAGCTCAGGTTAGATTACGGGGGAAAAAAACTACCATTACGAGTTTGCGTATGATGACTTAAGACACTGAGAACGATGACTAAGGTGTTGCGTATGATGACTTAAGACACTGAGAACGATGACTAAGGTGTTGCGTATGATGACTTAAGACACTGAGAACGATGACTAAGGTGTTGCGTATGATGACTTAAGACACTGAGAACGATGACTAAGGTGTTGGGTATGATGACTTAAGACACTGAGAACGATGACTGAGGTGTTGGGTATGATGACTTAAGACACTGAGAACGATGACTGAGGTGTTGCGTATGATGACTTAAGACAGTGAGGACGATGACTAAGGTGTTAGGTATGATGACTTAAGACACTGAGAACGATGACTAAGGTGTTGGGTATGATGACTTAAGACACTGATGTAGTGAGGGGTTGTCAGACCACAGCTTACATCACGAGGAAAGCCAGACTTGACCCGACATTAGCCGAGGTCGAAAGTATAGGGTAACTCTGTGGTTGACCAGGATTGTAAATCAGCCTAGCTCCCCTCCCATGTGACATGTGGCCCCAACAAAACATGTAAGAAGGCACCAGCCGACCCTCTTCCAATATACAATAACCTACTCTCTGAACAAAGGCCGGACCTGACCTCACAATTAGCCAGGTCAAATGTAACCCTTGGAGCCCAACTCAAGGGGCCACAAATCAACCAGGGTCTCTCGTGTCACACGGCCCCACCTGATGACTTCTCCTTACATCTCAGAAACTCCAGTCTGACCCGACGTTTGGGAGGTCAAGTGTAGGGGAACTCTCACGGTTGCTCTCCCAATATACACACGGCCCCACCTGATGACTTTCCCAGATAGTTCTGAAAAGTCCAGACCTGACCTCACATTTGCGAGGTCAAATGTAAGGAGACCCTTCGCCGCCCCCCCCCGACCAGCTGAACCTGACGGCTCGCCTCCTAATATATAGGACGTGCTAGTCCTCCCTCGGAGGATTCGCAGAGAGAGAGTTGTCTTGTAACAAGGTGGCCAGCTACTACACCACCAGGAAAGAATGTTTTTTTAAAAAGATTAGTCACTTTTTCTATGAGTTCATTTGATCAATGTTTTGTATTACCAAACACAATGTTGTAGCCATTTACTGACTGAGATGAATTATTATTTTGACACGGCCTGGTTAGGCAATGTAACACCTGTTTTTGTTTGTAGAATGTGATTTGCAAGTTTGCCTCGGACACTATGCTAGATATGAAGGATCTTTAGATCACTCTATGTTCAATTACTGTGTATGTATTTTATTTTTTTCTCCTGTCATAGAAGCTTTAATCTTGGCGGGAGGTATAGTAAGCTTTGTCAGATCAAACTATGCCAGTAGAAAAACATACATCTCTAGGGTTATGATTTGTAAAAGGTAAGGATGCATTATCGCCTCAGGGACTATATTAGATACTGCACATGATGTTACTGTCTACTTTAAATGTGTCATCAGTTCTCTGAGCATGTAAGCTTTGGTCTTGGAGGGAGGTGTAGTGAGGGGTTGTCAGACCACAGCTTACATCGCGAGGAAAGCCAGACTTGACCCGACATTAGCCGAGGTCGAAAGTATAGGGTAACTCTGCGGTTGACCGGGATTATAAATCAGCCTAGCTCCCCTCCCATGTGACATGTGGCCCCAACAAAACATGTAAGAAGGCACCAGCCGACCCTCTTCCAATATACAATAACCTACTCTCTGAACAAAGGCCGGACCTGACCTCACAATTAGCTAGGTCAAATGTAACCCTTGGAGCCCAACTCAAGGGGCCACAAATCAACCAGGGCCTCTCGTGTCACACGGCCCCACCTGATGACTTCTCCTTACATCTCAGAAACTCCAGTCTGACCCGTCGTTTGGGAGGTCAAGTGTAGGGGAACTCTCACGGTTGCTCTCCCAATATACACACGGCCCCACCTGATGACTTTCCCAGATAGTTCTGAAAAGTCCAGACATGACCTCACATTTGCGAGGTCAAATGTAAGGAGACCCTTCGCCGCCCCCCCCCCGGCCAGCTGAACCTGACGGCTCGCATCCCAATATATAGGACGTCCTGGTCCTCCCTCGAGGGATTCGCAGAGAGGGAGTTGTCTTGTAACAAGGTGGCCAGCTACTACACCACCAGGCCTGCTCGAGAGAAGTCAAGGGCCGGAGGCAAGTCGCCTCCGGTCAGGACCGAGACTTCCCTCCGGCGCCCAGCTAAGCAGTCTCCCATAGAGACAACCCAGGACTACCTGCTAGGCCTCCCCTAGGTCACGTGAGTGTTTGTCAGAGCTTTCCATGGGATGAGTTACCTACGTGGGAAGTGTATTCATTTCATGTTCGTGTCCGAGAATCAGAGTGTCTAGTAACGTAATATGATGTCCTAGTAACGTAAATATAATGTCCTAGTAACTTCAATAGAAGGTGTTATCAATGTGTCCATGTCATGTTCGTGATTAATAAACAGTTGTAACGAAGCAGTGTTTGAGAAGTCGCCTTTAAGAACGTAATAGATGTGTATTGACGTGTAAGACACGACCAGTGTACGATAAGAGTAAATAATTATCACGGCCACGCTACCAAAGTCTTCCTCTCTTTTATACTCCATTCTATATTTCTACCTTAAATCTTGGTGTAGCATTACAACATAATTTAAGACACTGAGAACGATGAGACTACAAAAGGGTATGACGATCAAGACACTTATGAACGATGCTTACAAAAGTGGGTATGACGACTTAAGACACTGAGAACGATGACTAAGGTGTTGGGTATGATGACTTAAGACACTGAGAACGATGACTAAGGTGTTGGGTATGACGACTTAAGACACTGAGAACGATGACTAAGGTGTTGGGTATGATGACTTAAGACACTGAGAACGATGACTAAGGTGTTGGGTATGACGACTTAAGACACTGAGAACGATGACTAAGGTGTTGGGCATGATGACTTAAGACACTGAGAACGATGACTAAGGTAAAGGTAAGTGACGACTTAAAGATAATTGAGAACGATGACTAAGGTGTTGCAGGATGACTCTAAGACAACGAGAACGATGACTAAGGTGTTAGGTAGATGACTTAAGACACTGCGAACGATGACTAAGGTGTTGAGTATGATGACTACACGAGAACGATGACTAAGGTGTTATAACGACCTAAGACACTGAACGACATCAAGGTGTTGCGCGATGACTCTAAGACACTGAGAACGATGACCGAGTGCTGCGATGACTTAAGACACTGAGAACGATGACTAAGGTGTTGGGTATGATGACTTAAGACACTGAGGACGATGACTGAGGTGTTGAGTATGATGACTTAAGACACTGAGAACGATGACTAAGGTGTTGAGTATGATGACTTAAGACACTGAGAACGATGACTAAGGTGTTGAGTATGATGACTTAAGACACTGAGAACGATGACTAAGGTGTTGAGTATGATGACTTAAGACACTGAGAACGATGACTAAGGTGTTGAGTATGATGACTTAAGACACTGAGAACGATGACTAAGGTGTTGAGTATGATGACTTAAGACACTGAGAACGATGACTAAGGTGTTGAGTATGATGACTTAAGACACTGAGAACGATGACTAAGGTGTTGGGTATGATGACTTAAGACACTGAGAACGATGACTAAGGTGTTGAGTATGATGACTTAAGACACTAAGAACGATGACGAAGGTGTTGGGTATGATGACTTAAGACTCTGAGAACGATGACTAAGGTGTTGAGTATGATGACTTAAGACACTGAGAACGATGACTAAGGTGTTGAGTATGATGACTTAAGACAGAGGACGATGACTAAGGTGTTGAGTATGATGACTTAAGACACTGAGAACGATGACTAAGGTGTTGAGTATGATGACTTGAGTGCCTTATCCCTAACGACTTAAAACCTTAAGTAGAATGATTTTCAAGTGTAATTATCCCTTAAGTGAGGATTATTTAAAAGTGTCGAGATCGTAAGTGCAATTACTTAACACTTGGACCACATGTAGTGTTAAGTGCAATTACTTAAGATCTGTGGATTTTGTGGATAATGTCCTAAAGTGCGATGACTTAAGACACTTGGAATGAAAAGATTAATTATTCCAAGTGCGATTACTACTAAACAACTCGACTTGGACTGATGAAGCCTTTAAGTGTGATTAAGTGGCTTTCTTAAGTGTGATTATTTAAAATCTCTTATATCAATGACAGGAGACGTAAATAAGCGTACTTAAATATCAATTAAGACAATTTCATAGTTACATCCAAATTAATCAAGTTAATTACTTATCGTTTTTGGCTTCAACTATTCAAAAACAACAACAACAATAAAACAACAATACCAACAATAAACAACAGAAGAACAAGAACAAGAACAAGAAGAAGAACAAGAAGAAGAACAAGAAGAAGAACAAGAACTCAATATATCAATCCACTATTATCCTGTTTACTCATCTCTCTCTTTATCTCCTTCCACATCATCTTTATCATCGTCTTAATCTCTTGGCAGTCTTCTTCATCTTTGCCTCGTTTCTTAACTTCCTCCTCAGAGATAAGACCCGTAATGACAAGAGTGTTTAAGGCAGTTATTAGCGCCTTCACCCTTAACTATTGTTCCCTGCAGGCTGTGTATAACCTCGGCCACACACACACACACACACGTCTTGAGAACAGTCGATTGATATCTGGGTAATTACTGCCGTTCTTCGTTAGCTCTCTCTCTCTCTCTCTCTCTCTCTCTCTCTCTCTCTCTCTCTCTCTCAATATATTTCTCTCTGTCTTTGTCTATCTATTTATTCATCTCTCTCTCTCTCTCTCTCTCTCTCTCTCTCTCTCTCATTTGTTCACTGTCTTTGGGTTTCCTGTTTTTATTCTTGGTCTTTCTGTCTCCCCTTCCTGTCATCGTCTGTCTGTCTATGCGTCTCTGTCTCTCTTATCTGGTTCTCTTTTCGTTTATTTTTTTACATCACCACTTGTTTGTGTTCGTCTGTGTCCGTGATTGTCTCTGTGCTTGCGTGAGTGCGTGTCTGTATATGTAATTGCTTTGTGTGCGTGCGTGCGTTATGTCTATACACGCACACATATATAAGTAAGATAAATCATTCCATTTTTTAATTTCTCGACGCATTAACATATAGATAAGCATCCATGTTGTACTGCGAGAGGTCGAAGAAAATAATTTTTTTTTAACCAATAAAAACCTTCCTTCTAATCATCTCGTTCGTTGATTGGCTTTCCCTCCCTGATACGTTTTATCCAAATATGCTGAACCATATTATGAAGAGTGGTGAAACTCTTGATGCATTGTTCCCTCACTCCTCACTCACAAACGGGGGGGGAGGGGGACAGACGTAGGGAGAGAGAGGGAGGGAGGTGAGAGAAAGAGGGGGAGAGGTAGGGAGATAGGGAGAGAGAGAGAAAAAAATAAACAAATATTGGCAGGATGAACAACCTGTATCTATTGCCTCTCAAAAAACATAGCGGATATGTTTCAATATTCCCGAGAAGCAGTCAGGTCAGGGGTGGGGATGGGGCTTGATAATAAACAGAGAGAGAGAGAGAGCGAGCATAGCAAAACCAATAACCTTTTCCCAACACCTTTACAAACACACACACACACACACACACACCAACCAAACAGCCATTCCACCAAATACAACGTTTCCTTGCCCAGAACAATTATGGGAGAGTAACCCAACGTGGTGCTCTCCTTCGGAAAATGTCGTGAAAAGATGTCGGTAGAAGTGTTGTGTGTAGTGATGGGTCGTGACAGCGAGGGAGGGGGGGGGAAGCCGGGCCAGGGGAACGATTTCCTCCTCCTTGCTCGCCTCTCCCCGCCTGCACGATGGGAAATGGCGTATGAGAGATATACTGTACAGGTTGATGGATTGTGGGGGGACGGGGGGTAGATAGATGGGTATATATTTTTTGCAGCGGGAGAATGTGGGTATTGGATGGATAGGTTGGTGGATGAGTAGATAGAAGGGTAGATTTGTTGGTGGATATTTTCTGGGGATGTGGGTATTGGTTTGGCAGGTGGATTTGATAAAAAAAAGGTAGATAGGTAGATGGATATATGGATGGATATTTTAGGGATGTGAGTTTGATGGATAGGTAGGTATATAGATGGATAATATAGGCTTGGATATATAGGTAGGTGTATAGATGGATATTTTGAGTGGTGGACAGATTAATGGGTAGATGGATGGCTTGGGTTGATAAACGGATGAGTGAATGTATGGATGGATGGATAAGCATATGAATGAATGGATAGATAGATGGATGAAGAAATTAATAAAATGGTACATGCAAAGCGAGAGGTAAGGTGAATGAAGAATTAAATAGACAAGTGCGTTGATAAATAGACAGACCGAGAGAGAGACAGGGAATATTTAATCTCTTAAGAATTAAAAAAAACTCTTCCCCAAATATTCAATAATTTATCCTCACATATGACAAGTTTAGGCTCATGTCAAGAGCCGCTCTGGGGCTATTAAAGGTATACAGCCGTAATAAAAGTGAAAGAGAACCCCTAAAGTATTCTGTGTGGAAATTTTTGCATATTTGATCAAATTTATCCTATTTATTGTAAGATTTAATGAGCTATTTTATTATATTAAGCTTTACGTAAATTAGGTTAGATTAGTACTGATAATATTCACTTATATTGTGTGTTGTATTTACCTCCATAACTGTTCCTATGTAAGTGTTGGTTCTAAAGTTTCTAACAAACCTCAAACATAATGAACTTACCGCTCTGACGCACTTATTCCTTTCGTTGTATACAGTGTGTGTGTGTGTGTATACAGTTGTGTATATTTGTGATGTTGCTGTGTGCATTTGTTATACTTGTACTGCGCTCTTGTGTATATGGATATATTCATGTATGTCTCGGTGTATATTTGTAGTAATACGTTTGAGTGTTTTTTAATATTTGTGAATGTGTCGGTTTGTGTGTGTGTAATATTTATTTCTGTTGGTTTGAGTTATTTATGGGTATATCGGTGCTCTATGTGTTTGTGTGTGACGGTCTGTACTGTATGTCTGGGTGTGATGCAGTTGGCTTAATTATAAAACCCTAATTCTTATCACTGAAATTATCAGTCATGTATTTTAAAATTTTACTTAAGCTATTGATTTTTGCGGTGAGTTACCGATATATATTTTTCATGGATGTGGATTAGATATTTAGATATACATGGAAGGTTTATGTAGATTCCTGAGCTTTTTAAATTTATTGAATAAATTAGATCCTAATTCGCTGAGTATTTATAGTTAAAGTTTCTATGGTAATTTAGATTATTTACAGGGATATATTATCGCAGTGGTTCTCAACCAGGGGGGGGGGATTCAGGTTTTCAGGGGGGGAAAACTGATTCGGGAGCAAGAGATATGTTCGATGAGAAATCAATCACAGAATTTTGGCCCTTGATGTGCGATTCCTACCCAAAAGTGGCAGAAAGAGCTACCCGTGCATTGCTTCCGTTTGTGTCGACATATCTTTGTGAGTCAGGCTTTTCAACTCTGTTGCAAATTAAAACGAAGCAACGTAGTAGATTAGAGGTAGAAAATGACCTGCGTTGTGCCCTTTCAAGCACTCCTCCGCGTATCCCAGAATTGGCGAAGAAAAAACAATCACAGGTTTCTCATTGACTGTAATCTTCATCTGAATAAAATTAATTACAAATTTACAATATCCTGGTATTCTATTGAACTTTTTGTTTATTGCATTATGCTTCAGTTTGGTCTGTTAAGTAATTCATTATAAATAAAAAAAAACTATTTTACTTTTATTCAAGTTTTATAAATCCATCAACATTTTCAATTGGCATTTAATTTGTAAAACTCCACTATAAAAATAATCCATGTAAAATTGTAAATGTATATGTACTAATATGGAAAAAATAAAGGATTTTCAGTATTATATGCATATTATTTGGAATGCACTTTTTGAGGCAGACAATCTTGGAAAGGAGGGGGGAATGACATTCTGACATATGGTGAAAGGGGTGCATGGGGCATACAAGGTTGAGAACCACTGTATTATCGAGTGCTTATATTTTGGATCTATTTACCATAATTTTTTATTAATATATTTTTATTACATATTAGTGGTGTATTTTATTCAAAATGAAAGTATGGTAATAATATTCATCCTATGTTTGTGTAATATAATTAAAAGAAAAATTATCCCTGTAATTTGTTTGATAAAATTTTGTAAAGTATTTTTTTTTTGGGGGGGCGTTAAAATTGTTATAATAATGAAGACGATATTTTCTAGAGATACTAATGTTATTGGATATTTCTACATAATAATATATAAAAACTTAGTTAATTTCAAATGCAAAAAATAACATTAACTTTTTAGCATTATTTTGTGTATTTGAAACGCATACCTTAAGAAAACAATAAATAAAAAATTATTATTATTATTATTATTATTATTATTATTATTATTATTATTATTATTATTATTATTATTATTATTATTATTATTATTATTATTATTATTATTACACATACATTATTATTATTATTATTATTATTATTATTATTATTATGATGCATATATAAGGCGGTCATTATATGAATATGAATTTCTCTCTTTTATGTCATTCAAGGAGCTACTTCAATGACAGGTATGTATGTTACTTGGTGTGTTACTTTATAATGACTTGTATCATCGTCTTTGATATATACACTGTACTGAGAATACAGCCATGAGGTGAATTGGTGGGTGTATGGTACAAGTGAGTTAGGTAGTGCATTCTCTTACCTTACTGTATTAATGTTTAGTTACCTGCTGTATGTGTTTGTATTTTTGTAATATTAATTATTTACTATGACGTATAACTGAACTACATGTGATATTTCGCTTTGTATCTCGTTTAGTATTAGTTACCTTCTGTATTGTCTAATTTATAACTGAGCTATACTGTACGCTATATACCGCTATGTATTCGTTACAAAATATATAAGCTAATTAATCTATAATCTTACAAGTATTAGCAACATCATATAGTATTAATGCTTCGTTAAATAATTCTACTGTCACATGTAGCCCCAGTTCTGTAGTCTCAATACTTCGTTAAATAATTCTACTGTCACATGTAGCCCCAGTTCTGTAGTCTCAATGCTTCGTTAAATAATTCTACTGTCACATGTAGCCCCAGTTCTGTAGTCTCAATGCTTCGCTAAATAATTCTACTGTCACATGTAGCCCCAGTTCTGTAGTCTCAATGCTTCGCTAAATAATTTTACCGTCACATGTAGCCCCAGTTCTGTAGTCTCAATGCTTCGCTAAATAATTCTACTGTCACA
Organism: Homarus americanus; assembly: GCF_018991925.1. NCBI lineage: Eukaryota > Metazoa > Arthropoda > Malacostraca > Decapoda > Nephropidae > Homarus > Homarus americanus. The sequence goes on along the minus strand of NW_024741908.1, from coordinate 598 downwards.
TGTAGCCCCAGTTCTGTAGTCTCAGTGCTTCGCTAAATAATTTTACCGTCACATGTAGCCCCAGTTCTGTAGTCTCAATGCTTCGCTAAATAATTTTACCGTCACATGTAGCCCCAGTTCTGTAGTCTCAATGCTTCGCTAAATAATTCTACTGTCACATGTAACCCCAGTTCTGTAGTCTCAGTGCTTCGCTAAATAATTTTACCGTCACATGTAGCCCCAGTTCTGTAGTCTCAATGCTTCGCTAAATAATTCTACCGTCACATGTAGTCCCAGTTCTGTAGTCTCAATGCTTCGCTAAATAATTTTACCGTCACACGTAGTCCCAGTTCTGTAGTCTCAATGCTTCGCTAAATAATTCTACCGTCACATGTAGTCCCAGTTCTGTAGTCTCAATGCTTCGCTAAATAATTTTACCGTCACATGTAGCCCCAGTTCTGTAGTCTCAATGCTTCGCTAAATAATTCTACCGTCACATGTAGCCCCAGTTCTGTAGTCTCAATGCTTCGCTAAATAATTCTACCGTCACATGTAGCCCCAATTCTGTAGTCTCAATGCTTCGCAAAATAATCCTACTCTAACATGTAGCCCCAGTTCT
>NW_024741907.1:0-6601 GCF_018991925.1 Homarus americanus | reverse complement strand
AAGAAAGTAAACCTCTTGATTATACCAAGGAAGGAGTAAAGTAATATTTATTATTAAAAAAGTATCAAAATAAAAATAAAAGCAAATCCCCAAGGAGAGAAAAAAAAACTGTGTAGATCAAGTGTTTACATTAAAGAGCACGACTGACAGTGGCTCAATAAAAGGAAGAATTTGTCTGTGGAGATCACTTATTAAATGATGACAAAATATACGAAAGGGTAGATAAAAAAATCACTATGTGGTGTACTGAAAATTGTGGGATGAATAAGAAGTTGTTGAATTAAAATGAAAAAAAAAAGTAACAGCAAGAAATATATAGTAGCTTGTAATAGGCCCCTGTCTCATCAACAGAACGTTTTATATAAATGGGTCAATACATCTGATATTATATTCAGATTCACCACCCTGTAACTTTCCACTGTCTATGAGTGAGACATGATATGGACACGTGAGCGGGCAACTCACCCAAGAGGGCGAGACCCATAGCTCAGCATTTCTGTAAGCACGCACTGCGATGCCCTTATGCTTCAGTAGCTCACCACAACTCATATCGTAAGGACGTGACCTAACGTTTATTATACATAAACGCCGTCCCCTTCTCATTCACTCCTAGACAGTGAGACTTACGGTTGATATACACTCAGGAATTATATATACAACCTTTTATAATAAAACAAAGGAACTACCGTTTGGGTTTCGTTACTTAAAACCCAAATATAAATATGTGTGAACGGACTGGTTAATTGGACAAGCAGCCGATTCATCCCCAACCTTCCTTCCTTCCCTCTCCCCTCTTCCCCCCTCCCCCTCTCCCCCTCTTTCTTTTTTCTCTGTCTTATTATTTCTCTTTCTCTTTTCTTTATCTTGTTCATTGTCTGTCTGTCTCTCTGTCGTTGTTTCTCTCTCCTTGTCAACCACATCCTTCACCTCTCCTTTTTTCCCTTCCTCTCCCTTATCTAGTTTCATCACTCCCCCTCCCACCTTACCCACATCCTTCCTCCTTGTACGTTCACTAGGTTACGTCCTTCCCACTGTTAACTGTGTAGTATGATGTTGAGAGGAGAGGGGATAGAGGTAACCCTTTTCGCCTTTTTTATTTACTTAATCTTTATCCCTTTTGTCTCTCTCTTCTCTAACCTTTATCCAGCCCTATCGTTCTTTCTTCTTTATCCATATTCCTTCTTTATCTTTAATATTCATCTCGTTATGCTTACTTGTCTCTCAGCGTCTTGAAACTCGTGTGTGTGTGTGTGTGTGTGTGTGTGTGTGTTTGTAAAGGTGTTAGGAAAAGGTTATTGGTTTTGCTATGCTCGCTCTCTCTCTCTCTCTCTCTCTCTGTTTATTATCAAGCCCCATCCCCACCCCTGACCTGACTGCTTCTCGGGAATATTGAAACATATACGCTATGTTTTTTGAGAGGCAATAGATACAGGTTGTTCATCCTGCCAATATTTGTTTATTTTTCTCTCCTTCTTGGTCTCCTCATTCTTTTCTTCTCCTCCTTCCGCCGCCTCGTCCCCTCTCCCCCGTTTGTGAGTGAGGAGTGAGGGAGCAATGCATCAAGAGTTTCACCACTCTTCATAATATGGTTCAGCATATTTGGATAAAACGTATCAGGGAGGGAAAGCCAATCAACGAACGAGATGATTAGAAGGAAGGTTTTTATTGGTTAAAAATAATTATTTTCTTCGACCTCTCGCAGTACAACATGGATGCTTATCTATATGTTAATGCGTCGAGAAATTAAAAAATGGAATGATTTATCTTACTTATATATGTGTGCGTGTATAGACATAACGCACGCACGCACACAAAGCAATTACATATACAGACACGCACTCACGCAAGCACAGAGGCAATCACGGACACAGACGAACACAAACAAGTGGTGATGTAAAAAATAAACGAAAAGAGAGAACCAGATAAGAGAGACAGAGACGTATAGACAGACAGACGATGACAGGAAGGGGAGACAGAAAGCCCAAGAATAAAAACAGGAAACCCAAAGACAGTGAACAAATGAGAGAGAGAGAGAGAGAGAGAGAGATGAATAAATAGATAGATAAAGACAGACAGAGGAATATATTGAGAGAGAGAGAGAGAGAGAGAGAGAGAGAGAGAGAGAGAGAGAGAGAGAGAGAGCTAACGAAGAACGGCAGTAATTACCAAGATATCAATCGACTGTTCTCAAGACGTGTGTGTGTGTGTGTGTGTGTGTGCCCGAGGTTATACACAGCCTGCAGGGAACAATAGTTAAGGGTGAAGGCGCTAATAACTGCCTTAAACACTCTTGTCATTACGGGTCTTATCTCTGAGGAGGAAGTTAAGAAGCGAGGCAAAGATGAAGAAGACTGCCAAGAGATTAAGACGATGATAAAGATGATGTGGAAGGAGATAAAGAGAGAGATGAGTAAACAGGATAATAGTGGATTGATATATTGAGTTCTTGTTCTTGTTCTTCTTCTTCTTCTTGTTCTTGTTCTTCTTCTTCTTCTTCTGTTGTTTATTGTTGGTATTGTTGTTTTATTGTTGCTGTTGTTTTTGAATAGTTGAAGCCAAAAACGATAAGTAATTAACTTGATTAATTTGGATGTAACTATGAAATTGTCTTAATTGATATTTAAGGACGCTTATTTACGTCTCCTGTCATTGATATAAGAAATTTTAAATAATCACACTTAAGAAAGCCACTTTATCACACTTAAAGGCTTCATCAGTCCAAGTCGAGTTGTTTAGTAGTAATCGCACTTGGAATAATTAATCTTTTCATTCCAAGTGTCTTAAGTAATCGCACTTTAGGACATTATCCACAAAATCCACAGATCTTAAGTAATTGCACTTAACACTACATGTGGTCCAAGTGTTAAGTAATTGCACTTACGATCTCAACACTTTTAAATAATCCTCACTTAAGGGATAATTACACTTGAAAATCATTCTACTTAAGGTTTTAAGTCGTTAGGGATAAGGCACTCAAGTCATCATACGCAACACCTTAGTCATCGTTCTCAGTGTCTTAAGTCATCATACCCAACACCTTAATCATCGTCCTCAGTGTCTTAAGTCATCATACTCAACACCTTAGTCATCTTTCTCAATGTCTTAGGTCATCTTTCTCAATGTCTTAAGTCATTATACTCAACACCTTAGTCATCGTCTTCAGTTTTATAAGTCATCATAGTAATTTAAGAACTCTATAGATTATAATACATTGCAATAGAGTAAGAAATTGCAATAGATTTTTCACCAGATTGTAATTTATCTCATTGTTTCATCAAAGTCTACTGTAATATGGCACAGTCGTTAAGTCATATCTTGTGGCCATTAGGTAAAGATGGCACTGTCTTCCGTGTAGTGCCAGTATAAACAAAGGTGGTTGCCAAAGTCTCAAGGAAGTGTGGTATAGGTGACAGTATGTCAATTAAGCGTTGTGATGGATCAATTGTGTTTACTGGTCCTAATGGGCACCCAGTTATAATTTTAAGCATTAGTATTGTTGCCTAATATGTCCCCAATCCTAATCGGCCCAGACCTAAAGGATCCATGTAAAAGGGTCATTGTTAGGTTAGGTTAGGTTGTGATAGGATAGGATAGGATAGGTTAGATTAGGTTAGGTTAGGTTAGCTTAGCCCAGACACTAAGAGATAATTTCTCAGCTTCTGGAAGACTTTATCACATTGTTTACTCGTAGAAAAAGACAACACACAGAGGACAAATTTTGCCACAACTCCATCTTAGATAATTTAGCTCGGAGTACCTTTGTAAAGTCTACATTAATAAGGAGTACCTTTGTAAAGTCTACATTAATAAGGAGTACCTTTGTAAAGTCTACATTAATAAGGAGTACCTTTGTAAAGTCTACATTAATAAGGAGTACCTTTGTAAAATCTACATTAATAAGGAGTACCTTTGTAAAGTCTACATTAATAAGGAGTACCTTTGTAAAGTCTACATTAATAAGGAGTACCTTTGTAAAGTCTACATTAATAAGGAGTACCTTTGTAAAGTCTACATTAATAAGGAATACCTTTGTAAAGTCTACATTAATAAGGAGTACCTTTGTAAAGTCTACATTAATAAGGAGTACCTTTGTAAAGTCTACATTAATAAGGAGTACCTTTGTAAAGTCTACATTAATAAGGAGTACCTTTGTAAAGTCTACATTAATAAGGAGTACCTTTGTAAAGTCTACATTAATAAGGAGTACCTTTGTAAAGTCTACATTAATAAGGAGTACCTTTGTAAAGTCTACATTAATAAGGAGTACATTTGCAGTTAAGAAATTTTTGTACTGTAATCAGTTAGTGTTTCCATCCTGGGTATAGCTTAGAGTCTGAGTGTCCTTGTAGGGAAATATTCTGTAGTTTAGAAGCTTGGTGATATTTTTATTTAAGTCCCGTACCTCTGAATGTAGTGTTTTTGTAGTAAAAATGTTTCTTCGTTGGAATAGTTTACGTGTTTCTCCTCTACTCATCTCTCACCTCACTGAACGAGAATCCATCTTTGCTCCGGCACACCTACCTGAAGGAGTACCCGGGGTATATGTTTATCTCCTCCCTCGATCACTCACTTCTCTCACTCCTGAAAGGGCGTAGGAGGAGGAGGAGTACGGTAGATCTTTTCCTGATACTCCTCACGGGATCTTTAACACTGATTCGAACTTTTTTTTTTCTCTGGTCTTAGCTTCCTTTAGTCCGCCTTTCGATCTTCGTATTTTTCCTTGTTTTACTGTATCCTCCTCGTCATCTCTCTCCTCCTCCTCCTCCTCCTCTTCACCCGCCCATACCTCAGGAAGAAGTCTTTCATCCTCGTTGCCCTCCACCTCATAAACGCCTCTTCCTCTTCCAGTAGGAGGAGAAAGAGAATCAGTAATCAATGTTGTCCTACTTTCTTCTTTCTTCCATTTTTCCTTCCTTCTTTCTTCTTCATCTTGCAGGAGGAAGACGAGAAATCATTTTTTGTTACTCATCCTTCTGATCCTCCTCCTCTTCCTCCTCCTCCTTACCCTCTCCCCCACTCTTCTTCCAGCCCCCAGGAAGAAAAACAGCAGCGGGAACACGGCGAGAGAGATGAAGTTGATACACACACATGCCTTCCCCCTCCCCCACACACATCCCTTCTACACACACACACACACACACACAAACACACACACACCTCCATCCCTCCCACCCACCTCGCCGTTGTGGGTCATTTTGACACCTTAACCTGACTGCCTCGTCAATCGTGCGTTATCCCCACACCATGTCCTTGCATGACGACCTCGCTTATGTTACTGCCTACCGCCACAATGTACATATGCCAGCGAGTGTTTGTGCTCTCAGGGAACGTCCAGCTTCGCCCCTTCCCCAACCTCATCTCTACACTGACTGATTATCATTTATGGTTTGTCATGCACTGGAGGAATTCTGCTTGAGGAAAAGGTCATAGAGTATATAGTTGTGTTTTTAATTATTATGCTCTGTCTTATATAAAGGTATTATTATAATGCTTCATACTGTACAATAGAATCTTGTTGTTCTTTTAAAGGATCATTATACTCTGGTTGTTTGGGGGAAATAGCATAAAGCTCTGTATTTTATTACGGCTATATTTTGGGAATTATCATATTGTTTTTCACTTTATATTGATATATTTTCGAATTAGTATAATATTCTCTACTTTACAATGGCTATTTTTTTTAGTTAATATAATACTTTGTTCCATATACTGGACATGATTTGGAAATATTATAATGCTCTATTCTGTACTTAGGCTATCATTATAATGCTCTATCTGTACTTAGGCTATCATTATAATACTCTATCTGTACTTAGGCTATCATTATAATGCTCTATCTGTAATTAGGCTATCATGATAATGCTCTATCTGTACTTCGGCTATCATTATAATGCTCTATCTGTACTTAGGCTATCATTATAATGCCATCCTACCAGCCATTGAGGTTTACATTCAGATGTAGGCTAAATTGCCTGACCACTTAGGCTATCATTATAATGCTCTATCTGTACTTAGGCTATCATTATAATGCTCTATCTGTACTTAGGCTATCATTATAATACTTTTAAGTGTACTAATGATTTTTTTCTCATAATATTTTGATAATTTACGGCATTAAACACTAATTACTATGACTATTTGGGACCTGTTTACTTTGTTTATGGAGACGTAGTGATTTTGGGGAACTGTTTACTGTATTTAAGGGAAAATTGGGGACTTGTGGGACTTGTTTACCGTATTTAAGGGAAAATTTAGGGACTTTTAGGACTTGTTTACCGTATTTAAGGGAAATTTGGTAGGGCGTAATATGTATTTGTTGTTTTAAGTCACCAACATTTACTTTTTATTAATCTCTATTTACTTTCTAACTCGGCTGATGCATTTAGTGTCTCATAGAGCGAGGAAAAATGGCCGCCTCAGTGTGTACATTTCATTTACTACAGATCAAAATGTCTCATAAATAGATAAATGGTTTTTAAAGTGACTCGAGATGCTTTTTAAAAGTCTTTATTTCTGTGTGTCTCTTTTTTTCCTCTTACTTTTTTATTTATATTTTTCGTTTTTTTCTCTTTTTTTTAGCTTTTTTTCCTTTGTCTCTTTC
>NW_024741906.1:0-16066 GCF_018991925.1 Homarus americanus | reverse complement strand
CGTAGCTAAATTACGTGTTAATATCCTGAAGAAAGAATGGAAAGAAATAGCCAACTATTATAATATCCCATTTTCACAGCAACTGACTAAGGAAATGTTAAAAAATCATGTGATAGAAGTGTTGTTTCAACATGAAGTTTTAAAAGAATCCGCTGTTGACAGATTAACGCCCATGTCCAAGAAACTTCAACCACTATCAACCACCCCTCCTCACTCAGAAGTTGCTTCAGGTCTGGCTAGCCCTCAAGAAGAAACACAACGAATAGACGCCTTAGAACTAGAACGAGCAAGGTTCGAGTTCCAAATCAAAATGAAAGAACTAGAGTTGGAACAGGCCAAGTTGGAGAAGGAGGCCAAGTTGGAGCAGGCCAAGTTGGAGCAGCAGGCCAAGTTGGAGCCTGAAGAAAGGTCGGAACAGGCCAAGTTGCAGCATGAAGAAAAGTTGGAACAGGCCAAGTTGGAACAGGCCAAGTTGGAGCAAAAGTTGGAGCATGAGGAAATGATGGAACGGGCCAAGTTGGAGCAGGAGGTTAGACTGAAAGAACTACAGGTAAGAGAGGTAGAAGTCACCTTAACATCGGAGTTTAGATCAAAAGAAGTGGCATTAAGAGAGAAACTAGCTGCTTTTAACCCTGCTACCGCTTCTTCCCTTGTTCCTGGGTTTGATGAATCCGATATGGACGGGTCATTTAGGACTTTTGAGAAAATAGCCGGGAAGAATGAGTGGCCAAAGGACCAGTGGGTGTCAGTGTTAGTTCCTAAATTTTATGGTAAGGCTCGTAGAGTTTATAACTGTTTAGACCAGACTGATGACTATGATAACGTAAAAAAGAATATCCTCACCTCTTATGCTATCACGCCAGATGGATACCGGCAGAAGTTTCGTAAACTAACCAAACCATTTTCCCACACCTTTGTTGAGTTTGCTCAAGAAAAGCTTAGGTTTTATAAGAAGTGGTTAGAGGCTACAGAGACCTCCACATTTCAGGATTTGGTAGTCCTGGAGGAGTGGAAGAGCAAGATACCATTTCACATCTTGAAGCATGTGGAGGAGCGTGGAGAGGTTAATTTAGGGCGTGCTGCTGAGTTGGCTGATGCGTACGCTTTGTTGGTGGAGTCACTGGGCAGTAGAGAACGTGGTACTTCCCGACATGTTAGGTCCTCCTCTGATGATAACCTTGGGAACGTGAGTGGTAGGTCGAAAGGTCCCACACCTACTCCCCCCGATGCAACCAAGTTTACTTGTTCTTACTGTAAAAACCCAGGCCACACGATCCAGAATTGTAAACACCCAAAGTGTCGAATTGCTAAAAGTAGTTCCCTGGATCCCAAATCCAAACCAATAGCAAACACCAATGTGGAAAGGCCCCATCAGGATCTCTTCTCTTCATTCACCTATGAGGGAAAAATTTCAATCATGGAGGGGTCTCGTTCTTTCCCTATTCGTATACTACGTGATACGGGCGCAGCACAATCTATCCTCCTGTTTAACGTCATTCATGATATATCTACCGCATTTACTAATGAGTGTTCTAATTTCGGATCTCTCATCCCATTCTTCCGATCCTTTAGCTAAAGTGCACCTCCAATGTCCCTTGATTACTGGGGAAGTGCAAATAGCCATAAGGAAAGACCCAATGCCTGTGTGCGGCATTCATTTATTATTAGGTAATGACTTGGTAGGAGATCTAGTGGTTCCTAACATAAAGACAGTCGACTCTCCCTTACCTGTCAACTCCACCACTGACCTTAAAGAAACTATTCCTCATCTTTTCCCATCTTGTGCTGTCACCCGGTCACAGAGTGTGCGAAATGGGCCCTCTTCATCTAAAACCACCTCTAATATCTTCCTACCCACAGAAGATCTGTACAATAAGACCATTAGTAAGGAGGAGCTCGTTAAAGCCCAACAATCTGATCCATCTTTGACTAAACTTCATCATGCATCAGTTGAGGGTAAAGATTTTAACACCCTTCCGTGTTTTTATTATCATGAAGGGGTTTTGATGAGGGCTTATAGGCCCCCTGAGCTTGCCCATCTAGACACGTGGTCTGAAATACATCAAGTGGTAATTCCCACCTCAGTCAGACCAGCATTAATTGCCCTTGCCCATGATGGTATTTCAGGACATTTGGGAATCCTGAAAACATATAAAAAGCTCCTCCAACACTATTATTGGCCTGGACTTAGGAAGGATGTGTCAAAGTACCTAAAATCTTGTCATATTTGTCAAATGGTAGGAAAACCAAATGAAAGTAAACCAGCAGCTCCCATTAAGCCCATCCCATTATTTTCTACACCATTTGAAAAGATTGTTGTGGATTGTGTGGGCCCATTACCAAAGACTAAGAAGGGAAATCAATTCCTGCTCACAGTTATGGATACCAGTACACGTTATCCTGAGGCTTTTCCCCTTAAAAGCATCACTTCAAAAAACGTAATCAAACATCTTTTGCACCTTTTCACTTTAGTGGGCATTCCTAAAGAGATCCAATCCGATCAGGGCACCAATTTTACGAGCAATCTTTTCAAACAGGTGATGAAAGACCTCAGTGTGGACCATTGTACATCTTCGGCTTACCACCCACAATCCCAAGGTTGCTTGGAACGGTTCCATCAAACTTTCAAATCAATGCTCAAAAAATACTGTATAGAACACCAAAAGGAATGGGATGAAAGCATAGACTTGTTACTCTTTGCCATCAGGGAATGTCCCCAGGAGTCATTGGGGTTCTCCCCGTTCGAGTTACTATATGGGAGACAAATTAGGGGACCCCTTAAAATGGTAAAGGAGCAGTGGTTTGACACTCCATCTATTAAGCCCGCAACAGTTTCCCAATACATTGACACTTTACGGGACAAATTAACTGAAGTCCGAACCATTGCTCAGTCAAACTTAAAAAAAGTCCAAGACAAAATGGTGAAGTCCCAACCTAAATTAGTTAAGAGACCATTTTCTCCAGGTGACAGTGTTACTCTTTCTACCCATTCCAGGCTCTCCCCTTAAAAGCAAGTTTACTGGTCCCTATATAGTTGCTAATAAACTATCTCCCCTCAACTATATAGTCCATACTCTGATCTCATAGAAAAAAGATTCACAACTTGTTCACATTAATCTCATGGCTTTTACCATTCAGGCAGTCAGAGGAAGACATCCCAGAGGCTATAAGCCTACCTGTATTACATACGGTTTTGTCAGGGCCGGAGCCGGAGACAGATGACATGGACCTATTGGAGAATTTAGACTTCCCTCTACCTAAAGAAAACCCTGCTAACAGTCTCATACTCAACAACTTGGATGAGTATTTTTCTGTTCTGAATCCATCTCGAGCAAAAGATCTCGCTAAGTTATTATCAACATTTCCTAAAGTCACGTCAGACCTCCCAGGGTTTTGCAATATTAAGCTAATCTCAGATGATGTACAATCCATTAGGCAATCAGCCTATCGACTAAATCCACAAAAAGAGAGATTATGAAAAAGGAGGTAGACTTTTTGTTAAAACATAACTTAGCTGAGCCTAGTACCTCCCCCTGGGCTTCACCTTGCCTTCTCATTCCAAAACCCGATGGCACTTTTCGTTTCTGTACCGATTATCGTAAAGTGAACCAGGTCACTGTCTCGGACTCCTACCCTTTACCTTTGATTGAAGATATAATAGACAGCATAGGCTGTGCCAAATTTATCAGTACGGTGGACTTATTGAAAGGATATTATCAAGTGGGACTCACGGATAGGGCAAAAATAATCTCGGCATTTATAACTCCATTTGGTCTTTTTCAATATTTGGTTATGGCGTTTGGCTTTTCTGATGCTCCGGCCACATTCCAGAGGGCCATCAACTTCCTAATTCAGGACCTAGGTGGGACGTTCGCCTACCTGGATGACCTGGTGGTGGTGTCGGACAGCTGGGACGAACATCTGGTGCGTTTGGAGATACTGTTTGCACAACTGCAAGAGACTGGATTCACCATAAACCTGGCTAAATCTGCTTTTGGCCGGGCCTCAGTGACTTACCTGGGACATATCGTTGGGCATGGTATGGTGAGCCAAGGACACGCAAACGTTAGAGCCATCTTGTCCTTCCCACTCCAAGGACGAGGAAGGAACTCATGCGCTTCTGGGGATGTGCGGCTACTACTACCGTCGGTTCTGCAGTAGCTTCTCCAGCGTGGCCGGACCCCTCACAGACCTTACCAGTTCTGCGGTCCCTTACATCTGGAACCAGAGGTGCGACCCAGTCTTTCCACCACTTGCAAAGCCTTCCTTGCCTCCAAGCCACCTTGGAGTCCACCCCCTGACTACCTCGCCCTTCCATCTGCAAATCGACGCTAGTGAGGGTGTCGGAGTGGGGGGCTGTGCTCCTACAACCCGACCCAACCACTGTGTTCTTCACCCTGTAATATTACTCCGCCAAGTTGAAAAAAAACATCAGACCAACTTCTCGACCATAGAGAAGGAGGCCTTGGCTCTGGTGTTGGCAATAAAGAAGTTTGAATGTTACCTCCAGTCTTGCCCACAAACAACCCTAGTCTTCACCGACCATAACCCACTCACGTTCATCCAAACCAACAAGACCTCCAACCAGCGAATCCTCCGCTGGGCTCTCCTCACCCAGCCCTATAATCTACAAGTCCGGCACATAAAGGGGGTCGATAACCTGATTGCAGACTCCTTATCCCGAGCTCCAGTGGAAATGCAGCAGCTACTCTCCAGACGCACCAGGTGATCACCTCCTTCGCGCCCGCGCTACGGAGGTCTTTGGAGGGGGGGTGTGTTACGAACCCCTCCACCCAGCACTACGAAGCACGCCATCTATTGTTCTGATCTACCTACCCAGCACCACGAGCAACGCCATCTAGGGACGAGACACGAGTATGACTCGTCTTAGTTACCACTCCGAGGTTTCCCTTCTTCCTATCCTGGTTGTTGCGTCACCTCCTCAGTCTTTTTTGTCAGCTCCAATTCGAGGAGAGAGCACTTGGCTCTGGGAAGTGACCACAGGATCATCTATCCTCTAAACCTACGTGCAGTGACTACCTACCGTCTTCTACAATACTCAGCCTTACTCGTCAGCCATCTCAGCTCCTCACTTAAGTACTTGTATTTTGTATTAACTCCCCCACGTCCACTTGCTTCAAGATTGTTTATGTTGTATTAATATGTATATACTGTTAATGTTTAGGTTAAGTTTGGTTAAGGGTAATATATAAGCTGAATATTTTGTTAAGGGATTTATGGTACTCTATTATATACAACGAAAACTCGCATCCTTTGTCTACCCTTTTATAGTCCGATTGTCTGTTTTTTTTTTTTTTTTTTGTTACCTGTTGGGATCTGGGTAGACGTATAACTATATTCTAAATCCCCAACTCGTAACACTACATACATACATACATACATACACTCCACTAGTCATGTAAGTAATCAGCTAATGCCAAATTCAGATATTAAAAGATTAACCTACAGGACTTCCCCATGCTTCCTCCCCGTCAGGCAGGTGTTACCGTCCCAGCGGCTCTTCCTTACCTGCACCTACAGTAGCACTTAATTAGTAAGGTGAGGCAGGTGAGGGGCTGGTAATTGATTGCTTATGTATTTCGACAAGGGTAGAGACTCTTTAGGTTGGTTCTCACGACACCTGGGGGGCGGCAGGTTGGTGAGGTGGGTGGTGAGGTGGGTGGTAAGATGGGTGATAGGGTGGTAAGGTGGGTGGTAGGGTGGTGAGGTGGGTGGTAAGGTGGGTGGTAAGGTGGGTGGTAGAGTGGTAAGGTGGGTGGTAGGGTAGTAAGGTCGGTGGAAGAGTAGTAAGGTGGGTGGTAGGGTGGTGAGGTGGGTGGTAGAGTGGTAAGGTGGGTGGTAGAGTGGTAAGGTGGGTGGTAGAGTGAGGTAAGGTGGGTGGTAGGGTAGTGAGGTGGGTGCTTGAAGGTGGTGAGGTGGAGTGGTAGAGTGGTGAGGTGGGTGTGAGTAGGGTGTGGAGTGGGTAGTAGAGTGTGGTAAGGTGGGTGTTGAGGGTGTGTTAGTAAGATTATGGGTGGTAGAGGTGGTAGGTGGGTGGTGGTAGGGTGGTATGGTGGGTGGTAGGGTGGTGAGGTGGGTGTGGTAGAGTGTGGGTGGGTGGTAGAGTGGTGAGGTGGGTGGTAGGGTGCTAAGGTGAGGTGGTAGAGTGGTAGGTGGGTGGTAGGTGGCAGTAAGGTGGGTGGTAGGGTGTTGGTGAGGTGGGTGGTAGGGTGTGGTGAGGTGGGTGGTAGAGTGGTAGGTGGGTGGTAGGGTAGTAAGGTGGGTGGTAGGGTGGTAAGGTGGGTGAGTAGGGTGGTAAGGTGGGTGTGTGGTAGGGTGGTGAGGTGGGTGGTAGGGTGGTGAGGTGCTGGGTGGTAGAGTGGTAGGTGGGTGGTAGGAGTAGTAAGGTGGGTGGTAGAATTGGTGAGGTGGGTGGTAGGGTAGTAAGGTGGGTGGTAGGGTGGTGAGGTGGGTGGTAGAGTGGTAAGGTGGGTGGTAGAGTGGTGAGGTGGGTGGTAGGGTGGTAAGGTGGGTGGTAGGGTGGTAAGGTGGGTGGTAGAGTGGTTAGGTGGGTGGTAGGGTAGTAAGGTGGGTGGTAGGGTGGTAAGGTGGGTGGTAGGGTAGTGAGGTGGGTGGTAGAGGTGGTAGGTGGGTGATAGAGTGGTGAGGTGGGTGGTAGAGTGGTAAGGTGGGTGGTAGGAGGTAGCAAGATTGGGTGGTAGAGTGGTGAGGTGGGTGGTAGAGTGGTAAGGTGGGTGGTAGGGTAGTAAGGTGGGTGGTAGGGTGGTAAGGTGGGTGGTAGGGTGGTAAGGTGGGTGGTAGAGTGGTAAGGTGGGTGGTAGGGTAGTAAGGTGGGTGGTAGAGTGGTAAGGTGGGTGGTAGGGTGTAAGGTGGGTGGTAGGGAAGTGGTAAGGTGGGTGGTAGGGTGTGGGTGGAGGTAAGGTGGGTGGTGAGGTGGGTGGTAGAGTGGTAAGGTGGGAGGTAGGGTAGTAAGGTGGGTGGTAGGGTGGTAAGGTGGGTGGTAAGGTGGGTGGTAGGGTGGTGAGGTGGATGGTAGAGTGGTAAGGTGGGTGGTAGAGTGGTGAGGTGGGTGGTAGGGTGGTAAGGTGAGTGGTAGAGTGGTAAGGTGGGTGGTAGAGTGGTGAGGTGGGTGGTAGGGTGGAGTAGGTGGGTGGTAGAGTGGGTAAGGTGGGTGGTAGGGTAGTAAGGTGGGTGGTAGGGTGGTGAGGAGGTGGATGGTAGGGTGGTGAGGTGGGGTGGTAGGGTGGTGGTGGGTGGTTGGGTGGTGAGGTGGGTGGTAGAGTGGTAAGGTGGGTGAGTAGGGTAGTAAGGTGGGTGGTAGGGTGTGGTAAGGTGGGTGGTAGGGTGGTGAGGTGGGTGGTAGGGTGGTGAGGTGGGTGGTAGAGTGGTGAGGTGGGTGGTAAGGTGGGTGGTAAGGTGGGTGGTAGGGTGGTAGGGTGGTAAGGTGGGTGGTAGAGTGGTAAGGTGGGTGGTAGGGTAGTAAGGTGGGTGGTAGGGTGGTAAGGTGGGTGTAATAGGCCCCTGTCTCATCAACAGAACGTATTATATAAATGGGTCAATACATCTGATATTATATTGAGATTCACCCCCTGTAACTTTCCACTGTCTATGAGTGAGACATGATATGGACACGTGAGCGGGCAACTTACCCAAGAGGGCGAGACCCATAGCTCAGCATTTCTGTAAGCACGCACTGCCATGCCCTTAAGCTTCAGTAGCTCACCTCAACTCATATCGTTAGGACGTGACCTAACGTTTATCATACATAAACGCCGTCCCTTTCTCATTCACTCCTAGACAGTGAGACTGACGGTTGATATACACTCAGGAATTATATCTACAACCTTTTATAATAAAACAAAGGAACTACCGTTTGGGTTTCGTTACTTAAAACCCAAATATAAATATGTGTGAACGGATTGGTTAATTGGACAAGCAGCCGATTCATATAGGTGGCAAGCGGTGTGTACAGATTCTTCAAACTGGTAGTCGTATCATCCGTCTGTGTTTTGTGAAAAACAAGAAACCACACAGCAGTGACGCGTTACATAATCCGAGTGTTTAAAACTATATCCCGTATTGAGACGATATGTAGTGAGCGCTCCTTATCTCTGTCACATACAAATACTTGCAGAATTCTTAATATACATATATTACAGCCTGTTGGTGCATATCCAGATTGAGCCGGTTGAGATAGACTCCACTCAGCATTCCCTAGACATTACAGTGTTACAGTGTTGAAAAACAGTTTCGTAGCCTGGTCTTCAATTGGTATTTCACTAACAGCTGGGCAGTATTGTTGTGTCGTCAGCGCGAATTACGAATTCCGGTGTCATCATACAGATCTCCATATATACGTGGAATGTGAAGAATTGGCACACCGTAGTTTCGCCAGCGACCCAGCACCAACCAGTGTGATAACCAATCATCAGCAGTTTTCTGATCGCCGGAGGTGGAATTCACCTAATTCAAGTGGACGAAGAGGCCCCGCCCACACTCCACCCACCACTCCACTCAGAACTTTTGAAGGATCACATTTTCTATACAGACGTACTACTCTGTATAAATAGGTATTTAAATTACATAGTTCTACACACATGAACACGTTCGAGAGATATCTTCACACCGATAGGTTCGTCGGATAGGATTATTTCAATGATAAAGTGTCGAATGTAAGATTAATGTATTGAAATCCTATAATTTACAGTAGTTTGTAAGTGTCTGTCTTCTTATTGATAGTTTAATAATTAACTACAATTCATATTCATTTGTCTTGTAAATGAGAGGCAAGTGATCTACTTACTGTTAAGTATTCATTGACCCAAGGGGGCTAATAGATAATTTTTAAGTTTCCCATGTCTAATGTAGATGAAATCGAACGCCTAGCGCAACTGTTTGCTGATAACCAACTCATCGATGATCAAGCCCAGACTGACATAGATTTTGAGTATGGAACACAGTTAAATGATTCGGTAGGAAGTAGTGAGAAAGTTATTGACGAATCATTTGACGACTTAAACCGTCGTACCCTACGGTCTGGTAATCACTATAGTACCTCACCTAAGTATACTAAAGCAGTTACCCCTGTTACAGGTGATAGTGTGTCTGTTGCTAAATCGGTAACATTATTAACCCAGCCTTCTGTTAAGAGTAAGAATACTAACTTGCTTAATAACACTACAATGGCTTCGTCTAAACCTCACACCAGTACTACTACCACACCTAAAGCTGATAATGTTATTAATATCATGCAACGCGGCGATTATGTTCGAAATTTCACGGAACAAGACGATTATAGGGTCGCACATTTTATTTATTCGTGCATGTGAAGATAGCATGCGCAATAGTCACATAACGACTGACGAAGAGAAGAAAGCATATGTACGTTCCCATATAACGCAGGGTTCCTATGCAGGCAGTCGTTTAAATGCGTTTGGTTTACAAAGTCCTGACTATGAAAAGTTCAAGCGAACGCTAATTGGGATTTTTGGGGTGGTCTAGACTAACTTCTGAACCTTGCTGACACACTTGCTCAAATGCTCCTCACTAACATATAAACAGAAAACATCGTTACGATGCGCACATTGTAATAAACGTGGCCACGTAATGGAAGATTGTTTTCAGCTCCGAGGTAATAGTGCTAATTTTAAGGCCACACCCGGTGCAAAGCCATTCTCAAGGTCAAACAGTGAGGTAGCCAAAGCAGCACCTCCTCCTACCCAGACAGTGCGCAAATGGTGCGCTCTTCACAAATCGACATCTCATAGTTCACATGAGTGCGATATACTAATAAAGGCTAGGGGAGTGGACCTAAGTGAAACGGAGGTGTCGTATAGGCACAAGCAGAAACGTCCCCAGGACAAGTCATTGGGAGAAGACAAGCGCACACCACAGCACGGAGAGGGATAGATAGAATCAGTCCCCTCCTGCAACGCCTCAGCCATGGCGCTTGGTGTGTTGTGCGGTGCACGGTGTGATGGATAATACAGATGGCTCTGATATGACCTTCAGCAATATTCTATCCGTAAGTTACTCACGTTCAAATGGAGGCCTAGTAACGCTGAGCTCGAAGGAGTTTCAGGTACTCAGCTGAGCATCAAAGGAATGGTGACGTTACCACTCAGATTCTCAAGACGTGGTACGCCCTTCTACGCTGACTTTTATATAGTTCAGCAGTTCAATTTGCCAGCTGACGGGTTACTTGGTCTACCAACTCTTCGAAAGCACATGATAGATGTTCATCCACGTAATAATAGTGTTACGTTTAAAGGTGTTTCCTACACAGCAATGAGTCATTCTGAACCTATGCTCACCGCTAGGACGAAAGTGTTGTCTACCCAAGTACCCATCCTATTAAGAGGAAGGCGGATCATGCGTCAGAGATGTCTCTCGACCTCAACCACACACCTTCCCAGCGTGATTACAGCAGCAAGAGTTGGAAGATAGTACCTGCAATTTTGAAGAGTACTCTCCATTACCAGAATGAGGAATTCACCAACGCAACAATCCTGTGAGCTGAAGTGAACATTAGTTTCTGCAAATGATTCGTTCACTGCCCAGGGTGTGACAGGACGTGACTGCAGTTGTTGTGACTGCTCATCAATCAACATCCTGTCAACAAAATTCTTTCGTATGGCGTAAACAACCCCCAGTTACCAGCACCCAGCACCCACCCTAGTGATGATGACACATCCGGTCTGAGAGATGGTCTCTGCATTCTGAGGTATGGTGTTGTGGATGACGTTGTGTGACCATTAGCGGCGGTTTGCTGTACTCAGGATTTTTTGTGAACATTGACCCAATCACCGGACCTTGGAATCAGCTGTGTCTGCTGTGAGACACACACACACAAGTCTACGGGATTGCGGCAGCAATTTCACAATATCACGAATCTTAAATAAAGGATGTTATTTGTGTGATTTTCTAGATATCACAACAATGTCGAAGTGCAACCAAATAAATTCCCAATTCGAGGTATTGTTGCGAATTGCCAACAGACTCGACTGGCCAGGATAGATCAAATAGCGCCACATGTTAAGGTGATCGATCATCCACAGGGCAAGACACGCCTGTTAGAGCTGCTTGCCGACTATAGACATATAGTAGCCTTGCCAGGGGAAACGCTAGGTCAGACAGATTTAACATCCCATCATATAGCGTTTAGGGAAGGAACCAACCCTATTTACGTACCAGCTTATAGACTACCTCATAGCCAGCGCGCTGTAGTGCAAGATATGGTACAGGGTATGTTAGATGAGAATGTCATTAGACACTCAAAATCCCCCTTTAATAGCCCATTATTCCTCGTCCCGAAAAAGGATGGTGGATGGCGCCCTGTCATAGATTTCAGACGCGTAAATGATCAAACAATCCTGACCATTTGAGCAAAAAAGGATAATGCGGTGTTGGCAACACAATTTACTTGACAGGCGTTTTCTCGATAATCTGAGAAATCACGGCATTTAGCACGCCTCTAGGCCACTTTGAGTTTCTACGAATGCCATTTGGTCTCAGAAATGCCCCACTAACATTTCAAAGAATGATCAACACCCTGTTTGCCGGACTAATTGGTAACACAGTCTGCGCTTATTTCGATGATCTAATAGTAGTCAGTAAGGACGCCGATTCCCATCTGATAAAACTGCGTGAAGTTTTGGCCAAACTTTCCACAGCAGGACTCAAAATAAAACTCTCAAAGTGCGAGTTTTTAAAATCCAGAATCCATTTCCTTGGTCATGTAGTTGACGGTGAGAGCATACACACAGTTAATGATAAAGTCAAAGCTGTATCTCAGTTCCCGCGTCCTACCTCAAATGATCATGTGCGTAGCCTTCTCGGATTATCTGGATATTATCGTTCCTTTATCAAGGACTATGCAACATTAGCATCGCCCCTAACGAGGTTGCTCAAAAAAGATGCAGTGTTCATATGGGATGCTGAACACGAGGAAAGTTTTCCGGCATTGAAGACAGCGCTAACCAATGCCCCGGTTCTAGCATTCCCAGACTACACTCAACCTTTCACTCTCTGTACTGACGCTTCCGGAATTGGAGTCGGAGCAGTGCTCATGCAAGAGGACACGCGTGGGAAGTTTAGAGTGATAGCATTTGCAAGTCGCAAACTAATCGATGCTGAAACACGTTATTCGGTGACGCATTTAGAAACGTTAGCCGTTGTGTGGGCACTTAAGAAGTTCAAAGACATTATCTTTGGCTACAAGATAACTGTTTTTACTGATCATGCAGCAGTCACCGAACTGTTCCATGGCAGAAACTTATCAGACAGATTAGCACGCTGGTATCTGACAATTCAAGAGTTTGACCCTGAATTTAGGTATTTACCTGGGAGGGCGAATGTTGTCGCCGACGCTCTGTCAAGAAATATAGCACCAGTAATGCCTGTATCAGCATTCACTCTTTCGCAGCTGGAAGATGAGCAACGACGCGACCCATATTGGTCAGCTGTTATTTTTGCTCTCGAATCGGGCGAGGATGTTAAACTCCCCAAGTTGTTTCTTCCCTTAAGTCAGTTTGAATTACGACATAACATACTCAATAGGACGAGAAAATCTCCTGAGGGTAATGTGTCTCAAATAGTCGTACCTGACACGTTGCGCAAAGCAGTAATAACATTGTTCCACGATGTCCCACAAGCAGGTCACCAAGGTCGTGATAAATGCTTAGCGGATTTACGAAAGAAATATTTCTGGAACACTATGAAGAAAGACATAGAATTACACATAGCTAATTGTTTGGCATGTGCTCAACATAAAGGATCAACAGGATCACCTGCCCCGATTCTACAATATCCTACACCAGACCGTCCGTTTGACACAGTCGCTGTTGATGTGTTACAACTCCCAATGAGTCATCAGGGATCAGGATACGTCTTAGTGTGTGCGGATCATTTTTCCAGGTTCGTGGTCTTGGTCCCACTAAAAGCAAAACGGCCGAAGCAGTAGCCTATGCATTAGTGA
This sequence comes from Homarus americanus, assembly GCF_018991925.1. Lineage (NCBI taxonomy): Eukaryota > Metazoa > Arthropoda > Malacostraca > Decapoda > Nephropidae > Homarus > Homarus americanus. Next base: position 3,069 of record NW_024741906.1, on the reverse strand, counting down.
TGAATCTCATATGTCCATATACTACGCCTAAAGTTCTACTCTCTGATAATGGAACAGAGTTCAAGAATGAGCTAATAGAGCATATATGTGCACAAAATGGAATTAAACAAACTTTTGTGACAGCTTATCATCCACAGGCTAATGGCCTTGTTGAAAGAACCAATCGTAAAATCCTAGAAATACTGCGTCCAATTGTAAGTGGTTTTCAATACGCATGGGAGGATTGGTTACCGCAGGTTGCAGTGTCGATAAATGGGTCAGTTAATAGCTCTACGGGCAAAACACCCTACTATATTGTCTATGGTACAGATAAACGTCTGCCTTACGACATCCTTACAGAGGCGCCATACCCGGTATATAATACGGATGATTTTGCGGCAAAACAAATTCATGTCTTTACAGAAATTCATAACCAAGTACGATCACAGCTAGCGGCGTCACGCGCCGAAATGATCATCAAACAACATAAACATACTAAACCTATCGCACTGAATGTTGGGGACGCTGTTATGTTACAGGAACCTGAAAGGAACTCCAAACTTTCGGCGAAATTTTCTGGTCCATTCCGCATAATCTCAAAAGAAGCAGGCAACAAATTCAAAATATGGAAGCCTAATGCACAGACCGCAGATGTCGTGCACGCGGATCGTCTGAAGAAGACCCAGATAAATGTCTTACCTCCAGTTGATGATAATGTGATTGATACATCCTTACGGACTGTTCAGAAGCAGAATGTCCCAAATGACTATTGTATGAAACTACGTTCTGCGAGTAGACGTTAACTCGTTTGTAATTCCTTACAGAATGGCTGGGATCGTCAGTGTCTTGCTTCTACTCTGTTGTGGCACCGTTGTGTTGACGAAAATGTCCACATTAGTCCTCAAACCAGGTGCACTGGTGGCACCTCTCGGACGCGTTCTCATAGCTGAGGACGTGGTGAACATCAAGTATGAACTACAGCCACTACTCCTACTTCCGCGTCAGATGGAAAACGTCGACGGCCAACTACAATCAGCATTGGACATCCTTCATAGTCTCAGCACAGCTTCGAAGTATTCGACAATAGTTTCACAAACTATAGACCTTCTACACTTTCGTCTCCAAAACCTTCGCGAGTTTCTAGTTGATGTGGGGAAAAATCTACCTGCATCTCAAGCGGATCTTGCTCAAGAAGTGCATTCTCAGGCACGACGAAAAAGGGGTCTCTTAAATTTTGTGGGTCTTATCCAAAGCGCTTTGTTTGGCACGGCAACGGCCGATGATGTAGCTAAATTGGGGGACCGAATGAACGTTGTCGTTCAGGCTGTATCTCAACAGAATCGCGTTATTTCTCAAACCTTTCACGCGATTACTGCTCTAGAATCAAAGGTTAATGCAATCATAATGGAGTCTAACCAAGTTTCGAGGATTGTTACTAGGTTACAGAAAGCAATCCCGACGTTAGAATGGCTCCTTTACTTCACAGAATATTTGCATGCTACTGAAATTTCAGTTCATAAAATTGTAACCTCTAAAAATGAACTAATAGACAGCATTGTAGATGCCGGGATAGGACGTGTGGACGCGAAGCTTGTGCCTGTGCAGACGCTTCTTGAAGCTTTAAAAATAACCAAGTTGTAATATCATTTAACTCCTATTTCTAATGACAATGAGGTTCACTATTATTACCCACTGTTGGAGTCAACCCTCACGCACAATGCAATTCTGATCCACATTCCTATGCGAGGGCAACATGAGTTTAATGCATGGCATTTAGAACCCTTCCCCTGGTTTGTGAACGACACACTGTATACCCTAGATTGGCCTAAAGAACTTCTCTTAGTAGATGAAGAATATTCATTGTTATCAATAGAGGATTCTGAGGTACTGTCACGGTGTAAGTCGTCTTATCTGCACCTACACGTATGTCCAGCCTACATGTTTGCATTTATTCCTGCTGCAGAAGGAATATGTGAATTGGCAGTCATACAACCAAATGTACGCACAGCGTTAGCGCAATGCAGTTATAGGCCAGTTAGTCTAAAGACTGTGTTCCACGCTCACCTTCACAATGTGCAGTATTTGTTCTTTCCAAATCTCACTACTGTAATTTTAAAATGCCAAAATGGTGTTAAGCAGCTAGTTGTGAAAGGGCATTACAAGGCTCCTGATTACTGTTAAATCACTTGTAGTACATTACGGACCTTGCCTACTCATCAGCATTTTGCGTTAAATCGAAAACTCAAGTCTGCTTTAAGTCCACTTCCTATAATGAATTTCACTATCAAGGATATTCAAATAGTATCAGAGAAATTAAAAGTTTTAGCTTTCTTGAACGAGACACATTTTGCTGATTTGAATAATAACTTGCCATTTTACCTGTCACGGGAATTTGCACTACCAAGTCTTACGATTCCTCTATTCTGTTAATTCTGGCAATAATGTTCCTGTTCTGTTATTACCGGGCAGTATCATCCAAATTCAACATTGTTCATAACATACTAACCCGTACGACACAAAAGTCTAGGTCCCCTGTAGTAGAGAATACCCCTACAGTAATTTCCCCAGCTTAGTGTCTACATATCTGTTTATAACATGGTTAGGGTTGTCTAGGATGTACTGTACTCTGTGAGTTATTTAGGCCTCACGGAGCTCGGCTGGTAGGTGACCGAGCGATGTAATAGGCCCCTGTCTCATCAACAGAACGTATTATATAAATGGGTCAATACATCTGATATTATATTCAGATTCACCACCCTGTAACTTTCCACTGTCTATGAGTAAGACATGAGATGGACACGTGAGCGGGCAATTCACCCAAGAGGGCGAGACCCATAGCTCAGCATTTCTGTAAGCACGCACTGCGATGCCCTTAAGCTTCAGTAGCTCACCTCAACTCATATCGTAAGGACGTGACCTAACGTTTATCATACATAAACGCCGTCCTCTTCTCATTCACTCCTAGACAGTGAGACTTACGGTTGATATACACTCAGGAATTATATATACAACCTTTTATAATAAAACAAAGGAACTACCGTTTGGGTTTCGTTACTTAAAACCCAAATATAAATATGTGTGAACGGACTG
>NW_024741905.1:0-15264 GCF_018991925.1 Homarus americanus | reverse complement strand
GTTTAAAAACCATAATGGTAAATTCACTGATTGAGATATATAGCGGTCTTGTCAGATTGCCCTTAAAGAAACGGCGCCCAACCCACCTCTGGGTTGAAATGTATCAACCCAGACTGTGTGGGTTATACATTAAGAAAAAGGTACTTCTGCACTGCCAGATTGACAAGAATGATTGGGTGCCAATCGGTGACGGGACGGTGCAAGGGGTGCAACTTGCTCCACATGGAGCGGTTATCCCTCTGGAGGGCATGACGAAAAACTCATGTATGATCTCGTTTAAGTGGCGTAGCGCCAAAAGCACTCTATACAAAAACCGAATGAGAATGTCGACTTTCCTTGATCTCGTCCACACTGAGACACCTCTTCGGATTCGGGACAGCAGCAGCAAACTCCATTCTGTTATTTATTTTGCTAAGAAGGAGAGCGAACCTAAGAAGGAGAGCGAACCGCTCTCTCCTGCTGTGGAGAAGGAACAGCCGATGGATAGAATAGAGGAAGTGCTTGCTGAATTTTGGTTTTTGTCGAAGGAGAAAGTAGACAAGGTGGAGGAGGAGGTAGACAAGGTGAAGGGGGAGGAAGAAGAAAAGGTGGAGAAGGGGGACGAAGTAGATAAGGCGATGGAAGAGGAAGAGAAGGTGGAGGAAGAGAAGGTGGAGGAAGAAGAGGTGGAGGAAAAAGAGGTGGAGGAAGAGAAGGTGGAGGAAGAGAAGGTGGAGGAAAAGAATGTGGAGGAAGTGGGGGAAGAGAAGGTGTAGGAGGAGGTGGTGGAGGAAGAGAAGGTGTAGGAAGAGAAGGTGGAGGAAGAGAAGGTGGAGGAAGTGGGGGAAGAGAAGGTGTAGGAAGAGATGGTGGAGGAAGAGAAGGTGAAGGAAAAGAAGGTGGAGGAAGAGAAGGTGGTGAAGGTGAAGGAAGAGATAGGGATGTGCGGGTGGATTTGGAGTGGACTTGTAATAACATGGTCGGTCGGTGTGCTGTTACTTTTCGGTTGGTATTGGGTGGTATAGGGATTTCAAGTTTGAAATGCTTGACCCCAAAAATGTACCCCAAAAAATTTATAATAAAAGTTGTAAAATAACCTGTGTATTTAATTTTATTACATCTATACAGTACAGTACCGGTATACATCAACTGTTGTATACATTTATAGTTATGGAATATCAGGGTTATCCAACAGCTTGTCACCAATGAACTGGGCCGGTGAGATGTCAGGTAATCACATCTTTCTAATCACTTTGTACTAGCTGGTAGTCCAGTCAAATTAGGATTTTCAACGGATTAGATGAATAAAGAGTTTAAATTTTCCACATATACTCCTGAACGCTATGTAAATAAAGATCAAGAGTTCCCCTCGGTCCGACTGCAGCAACCCCCCTGAGGGGGACCTTTTTACTATATTTTCCCTATTGTTTGGAAAACGGTGCAGCAGACGAAAAAAGTTTATGTAGTAAAAGAATATTGGAAAAAAAATCTGAACACGATTGTCTATATGCATTTTTTCCTTAGGAGTTATAGTTGTTGCATAAACAAGATCACCTGGAATGTTTGTCTGTCTGTCTGTCTCTTTATTTATTAAGAGTCAGTTTTATCTAGACGGAGGCTGTAGGGGGTGGTGGGGGGCGGAGGGGAGGAGGCGGACGGGTGTGGGGGGATGGAGGGGGTGTTGGGTGGGGGTGGGGAGAGTACGGGTACCAGGTTGGTGTGGCATGGTATGTGTGGTATGTATATGTGTCACATCATCAGTTGCTCAGAGAGAAAGTACCACAGCATTCCTAACACACACACACACTACTGCACCATCCTCGTCATCGCCACCTCTTGCCACGGCAGTCCCCCACCCACCTCGCGCTATCCGCCACTACAACTAAATTCAGCCCATAAAACCCCGCGCACTGATAGATATAAGATAGCACCTTCCCATCTATTGTTAAAATAATAAACAACTCCTGATTTATGTACTGTACTGCCCTGTAAATGTATTCAATGCATATTATATCATTATGTCTAAATCAAATGTAAGTCTGTATATTTTCAGCCACCGGCTGCAACTCTATTAATAAACTGTTTATTATTATTATTTTATTATAGTACTACATGCTCACTACAACAAACGGTAGTACTACATGTTCACTACAACAAACAGTAGTATTATATGTTCACTGCAACAGTAGTACTACATGTTCACTACAACACTTGTACAACATGTTCACTACAACACTAGTACTATATGTTCTCTACAACAAACAGTAGTACTACATGTTCACTTCAACAAACAGTAGTACTTCATGTTCACTACAACAGTAGTATTACATGTTCACTACAACACTAGTACTACATGTTCACTACAACAAACAGTAGTACTACAAGTTCACTACAACAAACATTAGTACTACATGTTCACTACAACAAACAGTAGTACTACATGTTCACTACAGCAGTAGTACTACATGTTCACTACAACAAACAGTAGTACTACATGTTCACTACAACAAACAGTAGTATTATTTGTTCACTACAACAGTAGTACTACATGTTCACTACAACACTAGTACGACATGTTCACTACAACACTAGTACTACATGTTCACTACAACAAACAGTAGTACTACATGTTCACTACAACAAAAAGTAGTACTACATGTTCACTACAACAGAAGTACTACATGTTCACTACAACACTAGTACTACATGTTCACTACAACAAACAGTAGTACTACATGTTCACTACAACAAAAAGTAGTACTACATGTTCACTACAACAGAAGTACTACATGTTCACTACAACACTAGTACTACATGTTCACTACAACAAACAGTAGTACTACATGTTCACTACAACAGACAGTAGGTTCACTACAACAGTAGTACTATATGTTCACAATAAGAGTAGTACTACATGTTCACTACAACACTATTACTACATGTTCACTACAACAAACAGTAGTACTACATGTTCACTACAACAAACAGTAGTATTATATGTTCACTACAACAGTAGTACTACATGTTCACTACAACACTAGTACAACATGTTCACTACAACACTAGTACAACATGTTCACTACAACACTAGTACAACATGTTCACTACAACAAACAGTAGTACTTCATGTTCACTACAACAGCAGTACTACATGTTCACTACAACACTAGTACTACATGTTCACTACAACTAACAGTAGTACTACATGTTAACTACAACAGTAGTACTACATGTTCACTAAAACACTGTTACTCCATGTTCACTACGACACTAGTACTACGTGTTCACTAGAACACTAGTACTACGTGTTCACTACAACACTAGTACTACGTGTTCACTACAACTCTACAACAAGTATTACTATGTTTTTGTCTAAATTCCAGTCTAACTTTGAAATTTTCACACACGTTTCTTTTACAAGTGTATCCCTACAAAAAATATACACTTACGTTTAAAAACCATAATGGTAAATTCACTGATTGAGATATATAGCGGTCTTGTCAGATTGCCCTTAAAGAAACGGCGCCCAACCCACCTCTGGGTTGAAATGTATCAACCCAGACTGTGTGGGTTATACATTAAGAAAAAGGTACTTCTGCACTGCCAGATTGACAAGAATGATTGGGTGCCAATCGGTGACGGGACGGTGCAAGGGGTGCAACTTGCTCCACATGGAGCGGTTATCCCTCTGGAGGGCATGACGAAAAACTCATGTATGATCTCGTTTAAGTGGCGTAGCGCCAAAAGCACTCTATACAAAAACCGAATGAGAATGTCGACTTTCCTTGATCTCGTCCACACTGAGACACCTCTTCGGATTCGGGACAGCAGCAGCAAACTCCATTCTGTTATTTATTTTGCTAAGAAGGAGAGCGAACCTAAGAAGGAGAGCGAACCGCTCTCTCCTGCTGTGGAGGAGAAGGAACAGCCGATGGATAGAATAGAGGAAGTGCTTGCTGAATTTTGGTTTTTGTCGAAGGAGAAAGTAGACAAGGTGGAAGGTAGACAAGGTGAAGGGGGAGGAAGAAGAAAAGGTGGAGAAGGGGGACGAAGTAGATAAGGCGATGAAGAAGGAGGAAGAGAAGGTGGAGGAAGAAGAGGTGGAGGAAAAAGAGGTGGAGGAAGAAAGGTGGAGGAAGAGAAGGTGGAGAAAAGAATGTGGAGGAAGTGGGGGAAGAGAAGGTGTAGGAAGAGGTGGTGGAGGAAGAGAAGGTGTAGGAAGAGAAGGTGGAGGAAGAGAAGGTGGAGGAAGTGGGGGAAGAGAAGGTGTAGGAAGAGATGTTGGAGGAAGAGAAGGTGGAGGAAGAGAAGGTGGAGGAAGAGAAGGTAGTGAAGGTGAAGGAAGAGATAGGGATGTGCGGGTGGATTTGGAGTGGATTTGTAATAACATGGTCGGTCGGTGTGCTGTTAATTTTCGGTTAGTATTGGGTGGTATAGGTATTTCAAGTTTGAAATGGTTGACCCCAAAAATGTACCCCAAAAAATTAATAATAAAAGTTGTAAAATAACCTGTGTATTTAATTTTATTACATCTATACAGTACAGTACCGGTATACATCAACTGTCGTATACATTTATAGTTATGGAATATCAGGGTTATCCAACAGCTTGTCACCAATGAACTGGGCCGCTGAGATGTCAGGTAATCACATCTTTCTAATCACTTTGTACTAGCTGGTAGTCCAGTCAAATTAGGATTTTCAACGGAAAAGATTTATAAAGAGTTTAAATTTTCCACACATACTCCTGAAGGCTATGTAAATAAAGATCAAGAGTTCCCCTCGGTCCGACTGCAGCAACCCCCCTGAGGGGGACCTTTTTACTATATTTTCCCTATTGTTTGAAAAATGTTTATGTAGTAAAGGAATATTGGAAAAAAAAAATCTGAACACAATTGTCTATATGCATTTTTTCCTTAGGAGTTATAGTTGTTGCGTAAACATGATCAGCTGGAAAGTTTGTCTGTCTGTCTGTCTATTTATTAAGAGTCAGTTTTATCTAGACGGAGGCTGTAGGGGGTGGTGGGGGGCGGAGGGGAGGAGGCGGACGGTGTGGGGGTATGGATGGGGTTTTGGGTGGGGGTGGGGAGAGTACGGGTACCAGGTTGGGGTGGCATGGTATGTGTGGTCTTTATATGTGTCACATCATCAGCTGCTCAGGGAGAAAGTACCACAGCATTCCTAACACACACACACACACACTACTGCACCATCCTCGTCATCGCCACCTCTTGCCACGGCAGTCCCCCGCCCACCTCGCGCTGTCCTCCACTACAACAAAATTCAGCCCATAAAACCCCGCGCACTGATAGATATAAAATAGCACCTTCCCATCTATTGTTTAAATAATAAACAACTCCTGATTTATGTACAGTACAGCCCTGTAAATGTATTCAATGCATATTATATCATTATGTCTAAATCAAATGTAAGTCTGTATATTTTCAGCCACCGGCTGCAACTCTATTATTAAACTGTTTATTATTATTATTTTATTATAGTACTACATGTTCACTACAACAAACAGTAGTACTACATGTTCACTACAACAAACAGTAGTATTATATGTTCACTACAACAGTAGTACTACATGTTCACTACAACACTAGTACAACATGTTCACTACAACACTAGTACTATATGTTCACTACAACAAACAGTAGTACTACATGTTCACTTCAACAAACAGTAGTACTTCATGTTCAGTACAACAGTAGTACTACATGTTCACTACAACACTAGTACTACATGTTCACTACAACAAACTGTAGTACTACATCTTCACTACAACAAACATTAGTACTACATGTTCACTACAACAAACAGTAGTACTACATGTTCACTACAGCAGTAGTACTACATGTTCACTACAACAAACAGTAGTACTACATGTTCACTACAACAAACAGTAGTATTATATGTTCACTACAACAGTAGTACTACATGTTCACTACAACACTACATGTTCACTTCAACAAACAGTAGTACTTCATGTTCAGTACAACAGTAGTACTACATGTTCACTACAACACTAGTACTACATGTTCACTACAACAAACAGTAGTACTACATGTTCACTACAACAAACATTAGTACTACATGTTCACTACAACAAACAGTAGTACTACATGTTCACTACAGCAGTAGTACTACATGTTCACTACAACAAACAGTAGTACTACATGTTCACTACAACAAACAGTAGTATTATATGTTCACTACAAAAGTAGTACTACATGTTCACTACAACATACAGTAGGTTCACTACAACAGTAGTACTATATGTTCACTACAACAGTAGTACTACATGTTCACTACAACACTATTACTACATGTTCACTACAACAAACAGTAGTACTACATGTTCACTACAACAAACAGTAGTACTACATGTTCACTACAACAAACAGTAGTACTACATGTTCACTACAACAGACAGTAGGTTCACTACAACAGTAGTACTATATGTTCACTACAACAGTAGTACTACATGTTCACTACAACACTATTACTACATGTTCACTACAACAAACAGTAGTACTACATGTTCACTATAACAAACAGTAGTACTACATGTTCACTACAACAAACAGTAGTATTATATGTTCACTACAACAGTAGTACTACATGTTCACTACAACACTAGTACAACATGTTCACTACAACAAACAGTAGTACTTCATGTTCACTACAACAGCAGTACTACATGTTCACTACAACACTAGTACTACATGTTCACTACAACTAACAGTAGTACTACATGTTAACTACAACAGTAGTACTACATGTTCACTAAAACACTGTTACTCCATGTTCACTACGACACTAGTACTACGTGTTCACTAGAACACTAGTACTACGTGTTCACTACAACACTAGTACTACGTGTTCACTACAACTCTACAACAAGTATTACTATGTTTTTGTCTAAATTCCAGTCTAACATTGAAATTTTCACACACGTTTCTTTTACAAGTGTATCCCTACAAAAAATATACACTTACGTTTAAAAACCATAATGGTAAATTCACTGATTGAGATATATAGCGGTCTTGTCAGATTGCCCTTAAAGAAACGGCGCCCAACCCACCTCTGGGTTGAAATGTATCAACCCAGACTGTGTGGGTTATACATTAAGAAAAAGGTACTTCTGCACTGCCAGATTGACAAGAATGATTGGGTGCCAATCGGTGACGGGACGGTGCAAGGGGTGCAACTTGCTCCACATGGAGCGGTTATCCCTCTGGAGGGCATGACGAAAAACTCATGTATGGTCTCGTTTAAGTGGCGTAGCGCCAAAAGCACTCTATACAAAAACCGAATGAGAATGTCGACTTTCCTTGATCTCGTCCACACTGAGACACCTCTTCGGATTCGGGACAGCAGCAGCAAAAACTCTACCTTGTTAAATATTTCGTTACAAGAGAAGAAACTAAGAAGAGAAAGGAACTGCTCTCTCCTCAAGGGGAGGAGAAGGAACAGCCGATGGAGAGAATAGAGGAAAGCAAGCCGTTGAATTTGGTTTTGTCGAATGAGAAATTAGGACAAGGTGAAGGAGGGAGGTAGACAAGCAAAGAAGGAGGAAGAATAGTACAAGGGGGAGAAGGGGGATGAAGAGATAAGGATGGAAGAGGAAGATAGCTGTGAGCAAGAAATAGGAGGGGAAGGAGGAGGAAAAGAGGAAGAGAAGGTGAGGAAACAGAAGGGAGAAGAGTAACGAGGAAGTGGGGGAAGAGAAGGTGTAGGGAGAGGTGGTGGAGGAAGAGAAGATGTAGGAAGAGAAGGTGGAGGAAGAGAAGGTGTAGGAAGAGATGGTGGAGGAAGAGAAGGTGGAGGAAGAGAAGGTGGAGGAAGTGGGGGAAGAGAAGGTGTAGGAAGAGGTGGTGGAGGAAGAGAAGGTGTAGGAAGAGAAGGTGGAGGAAGAGAAGGTGGAGGCAGTGGGGAAAGAGAAGGTGTAGGAAGAGATGGTGGAGGAAGAGAAGGTGGAGGAAGAGAACGTGTTGAAGGTGAAGGAAGAGATAGGGATGTGCGGGTGGATTTGGAGTGGATTTGTAATAACATGGTCGGTCGGTGTGCTGTTAATTTTCGGTTGGTATTGGGTGGTATAGGGATTTCAAGTTTGAAATGCTTGACCCCAAAAATGTACCCCAAAAAATTTATAATAAAAGTTGTAAAATAACCTGTGTATTTAATTTTTTACATCTATACAGTACAGTACCGGTATACATCAATTGTCGTATACACTTATAGTTATGGAATATCAGGGTTATCCAACAGCTTGTCACCAATTAACTGGGCCGGTGAGATGTCAGGTAATCACATCTTTCTAATCACTTTGTACTAGCTGGTAGTCCAGTCAAATTAGGATTTTCAACGGAAAAGTTTTATAAAGAGTTTAAATTTTCCACACATACTCCTGAAGGCTATGTAAATAAAGATCAAGAGTTCCCCTCGGTCCGACTGCAGCAATCCCCCTGAGGGGGACCTTTTTACTATATTTTCCCTATTGTTTGGAAAACGGTGCATGAGACGAAAAAAGTTTATGTAGTAAAAGAATATTGGATAACAAATCTGAACACGATTGTCTATATGTATTTTTTCCTTAGGAGTTATAGTTGTTGCATAAACAAGATCACCTGGAATGTTTAGTTCGTCTTCGGTTCTGCCCCTCTTATTTATTGGGAGTTTTATCTAGACGGGAGTTGTAGGGGGTCGGAGGAGGAGGCGGGATTTGTGTGTGGGGTGGGGGGGATGGAGGTGTGTTTGGTGGGTGTGGCAGCATGGTACCAGGTTGGTGTGTGGCGGCTAGTGTATGTATATGTGCTCAGCACCACTGTTGCTCAGAGAGAAAGTACCACAGCATTCCCATCCTGCTCATCGCCACCCTTGCCACGCAGTCCCCCACCCACCTCGCGCTATCCGCCACTACAACTAAATTCAGCCCATAAAACCCCGCGCACTGATAGATATAAGATAGCACCTTCCCATCTATTGTTAAAATAATAAACAACTCCTGATTTATGTACTGTACTGCCCTGTAAATGTATTCAATGCATATTATATCATTATGTCTAAATCAAATGTAAGTCTGTATATTTTCAGCCACCGGCTGCATCTCTATTAATAAACTGTTTATTATTATTATTTTATTATAGTACTACATGCTCACTACAACAAACGGTAGTACTACATGTTCACTACAACAAACAGTAGTATTATATGTTCACTGCAACAGTAGTACTACATGTTCACTACAACACTTGTACAACATGTTCACTACAACACTAGTACTATATGTTCTCTACAACAAACAGTAGTACTACATGTTCACTTCAACAAACAGTAGTACTTCATGTTCACTACAACAGTAGTATTACATGTTCACTACAACAAACAGTAGTACTACAAGTTCACTACAACAAACATTAGTACTACATGTTCACTACAACAAACAGTAGTACTACATGTTCACTACAGCAGTAGTACTACATGTTCACTACAACAAACAGTAGTACTACATGTTCACTACAACAAACAGTAGTATTATTTGTTCACTACAACAGTAGTACTACATCTTCACTACAACACTAGTACGACATGTTCACTACAACACTAGTACTACATGTTCACTACAACAAACAGTAGTACTACATGTTCACTACAACAGTAGTATTACATGTTCACTACAACAAACAGTAGTACTGTTATTCAAATACAAATGTTTTGTATTTATATGTTCACTAACAGTAGTGTACTAAAGATGTTCACTACAATGACTAGTACAACATGTTCTACTACAACACTAGTGCTAAATATGTTCACTGAAGCAACAATTAGTAATAAATATGTTCTCACTATAAACAAAACAGTACTATAACACTACAACAGCAGTACTACATGTTCACTCTACAACACTAGTACTGACATGTTCATCACAACTAACAGTAGTAATTACATATAATCACATGTCAAGAAAATACATGTCACTAGAACACTGTTACTCCATGTTCACTACGACACTAGTACTACGTGTTCACTAGAACACTAGTACTTCGTGTTCACTACAACACTAGTACTACGTGTTCACTACAACTCTACAACAAGTATTACTATGTTTTTGTCTAAATTCCAGTCTAACTTTGAAATTTTCACACACGTTTCTTTTACAAGTGTATCCCTACAAAAAATATACACTTACGTTTAAAAACCATAATGGTAAATTCACTGATTGAGATATATAGCGGTCTTGTCAGATTGCCCTTAAAGAAACGGCGCCCAACCCACCTCTGGGTTGAAATGTATCAACCCAGACTGTGTGGGTTATACATTAAGAAAAAGGTACTTCTGCACTGCCAGATTGACAAGAATGATTGGGTGCCAATCGGTGACGGGACGGTGCAAGGGGTGCAACTTGCTCCACATGGAGCGGTTATCCCTCTGGAGGGCATGACGAAAAACTCATGTATGATCTCGTTTAAGTGGCGTAGCGCCAAAAGCACTCTATACAAAAACCGAATGAGAATGTCGACTTTCCTTGATCTCGTCCACACTGAGACACCTCTTCGGATTTGGGACAGCAGCAGCAAACTCCATTCTGTTATTTATTTTGCTAAGAAGGAGAGCGAACCTAAGAAGGAGAGCGAACCGCTCTCTCCTGCTGTGGAGGAGAAGGAACAGCCGATGGATAGAATAGAGGAAGTGCTTGCTGAATTTTGGTTTTTGTCGAAGGAGAAAGTAGACAAGGTGGAGGAGGAGGTAGACAAGGTGAAGGGGGAGGAAGAAGAAAAGGTGGAGAAGGGGGACGAAGTAGATAAGGCGATGGAAGAGGAAGAGAAGGTGGAGGAAGAGAAAGTGGAGGAAGAAGAGGTGGAGGAAAAAGAGGTGGAGGAAGAGAAGGTGGAGAAAGAGAAGGTGGAGGAAAAGAATGTGGAGGAAAAGGAATGGGAGAAGTGGGGAAGAGAAGGTGTGGGAAGAGGGAGAGGAAGAGGGAAGGGAAAGAGAAGGTGGGGAGAAGAAGGAGATAGGGGAAGAGAAGGTGTAGGAAGAGATGGTGGAGGAAGAGAAGGTGAAGGAAAAGAAGGTGGAGGAAGAGAAGGTGGTGAAGGTGAAGGAAGAGATAGGGATGTGCGGGTGGATTTGGAGTGGATTTGTAATAACATGGTCGGTCGGTGTGCTGTTACTTTTCGGTTGGTATTGGGTGGTATAGGTATTTCAAGTTTGAAATGCTTGACCCCAAAAATGTACCCCAAAAAATTTATAATAAAAGTTGTAAAATAACCTGTTTATTTAATTTTATTACATCTATACAGTACAGTACCGGTATACATCAACTGTCGTATACATTTATAGTTATGGAATATCAGGGTTATCCAACAGCTTGTCACCAATGAACTGGGCCGGTGAGATGTCAGGTAATCACATCTTTCTAATCACTTTGTACTAGCTGGTAGTCCAGTCAAATTAGGATTTTCAACGGATTAGATTTATAAAGAGTTTAAATTTTCCACACATACTCCTGAAGGCTATGTAAATAAAGATCAAGAGTTCCCCTCGGTCCGACTGCAGCAACCCCCCTGAGGGGGACCTTTTTACTATATTTTCCCTATTGTTTGGAAAACGGTGCAGCAGATGAAAAAAGTTTATGTAGTAAAAGATTATTGGAAAAAAAATCTGAACACGATTGTCTATATGCATTTTTTCCTTAGGAGTTATAGTTGTTGCATAAACAAGATCACCTGGAATGTTTGTCTGTCTGTCTGTCTCTTTATTTATTAAGAGTCAGTTTTATCTAGACGGAGGCTGTAGGGGGTGGTGGGGGGCGGAGGGGAGGAGGCGGACGGTGTGGGGGGATGGAGGGGGTGTTGGGTGGGGGTGGGGAGAGTACGGGTACCAGGTTGGTGTGGCATGGTATGTGTGGTATGTATATGTGTCACATCATCAGTTGCTCAGAGAGAAAGTACCACAGCATTCCTAACACACACACACACTACTGCACCATCCTCGTCATCGCCACCTCTTGCCACGGCAGTCCCCCACCCACCTCGCGCTATCCGCCACTACAACTAAATTCAGCCCATAAAACCCCGCGCACTGATAGATATAAGATAGCACCTTCCCATCTATTGTTAAAATAATAAACAACTCCTGATTTATGTACTGTACTGCCCTGTAAATGTATTCAATGCATATTATATCATTATGTCTAAATCAAATGTAAGTCTGTATATTTTCAGCCACCGGCTGCATCTCTATTAATAAACTGTTTATTATTATTATTTTATTATAGTACTACATGCTCACTACAACAAACGGTAGTACTACATGTTCACTACAACAAACAGTAGTATTATATGTTCACTGCAACAGTAGTACTACATGTTCACTACAACACTTGTACAACATGTTCACTACAACACTAGTACTATATGTTCACTACAACAAACAGTATTACTACATGTTCACTTCAACAAACAGTAGTACTTCATGTTCACTACAACAGTAGTACTACATGTTCACTACAACACTAGTACTACATGTTCACTACAACAAACAGTAGTACTACAAGTTCACTACAACAAACATTAGTACTACATGTTCACTACAACAAACAGTAGTACTACATGTTCACTACAACAGTAGTACTACATGTTCACTACAACAAACAGTAGTACTACATGTTCACTACAACAAACAGTAGTATTATTTGTTCACTACAACAGTAGTACTACATGTTCACTACAACACTAGTACGACATGTTCACTACAACACTAGTACTACATGTTCACTACAACAAACAGTAGTACTACATGTTCACTACAACAAAAAGTAGTACTACATGTTCACTACAACAGAAGTACTACATATTCACTACAACACTAGTACTACATGTTCACTACAACAAACAGTAGTACTACATGTTCACTACAACAAAAAGTAGTACTACATGTTCACTACAACAGAAGTACTACATGTTCACTACAACACTAGTACTACATGTTCACTACAACAAACAGTAGTACTACATGTTCACTACAACAGACAGTAGGTTCACTACAACAGTAGTACTATATGTTCACAATAAGAGTAGTACTACATGTTCACTACAACACTATTACTACATGTTCACTACAACAAACAGTAGTACTACATGTTCACTACAACAAACAGTAGTATTATATGTTCACTACAACAGTAGTACTACATGTTCACTACAACACTAGTACAACATGTTCACTACAACACTAGTACAACACGTTCACTACAACACTAGTACAACATGTTCACTACAACAAACAGTAGTACTTCATGTTCACTACAACAGCAGTACTACATGTTCACTACAACACTAGTACTACATGTTCACTACAACAAACAGTAGTACTACATGTTAACTACAACAGTAGTACTACATGCTCACTAAGACACTGTTACTCCATTTTCAGTACGACACTAGTACTACATGTTCACTAGAACACTAGTACTACGTGTTCACTAGAACACTAGTACTACGTGTTCACTACAACTCTACAACAAGTATTACTGTTTTTGTCTAAATTCCAGTCTAACTTTGAAATTTTCACACACGTTTCTTTTACAAGTGTATCCCTACAAAAAATATACACTTACGTTTAAAAACCATAATGGTTAATTCACTGATTGAGATATATAGCGGTCTTGTCAGATTGCCCTTAAAGCAACGGCGCCCAACCCACCTCTGGGTTGAAATGTATCAACCCAGACTGTGTGGATTATACATTAAGAAAAAGGTACTTCTGCACTGCCAGATTGACAAGAATGATTGGGTGCCAATCGGTGACGGGACGGTGCAAGGGGTGCAACTTGCTCCACATGGAGCGGTTATCCCTCTGGAGGGCATGACGAAAAACTCATGTATGGTCTCGTTTAAGTGGCGTAGCGCCAAAAGCACTCTATACAAAAACCGAATGAGAATGTCGACTTTCCTTGATCTCGTCCACACTGAGACACCTCTTCGGATTCGGGACAGCAGCAGCAAACTCCATTCTGTTATTTATTTTGCTAAGAAGGAGAGCGAACCTAAGAAGGAGAGCGAACCGCTCTCTCCTGCTGTGGAGGAGAAGGAACAGCCGATGGATAGAATAGAGGAAGTGCTTGCTGAATTTTGGTTTTTGTCGAAGGAGAAAGTAGAGAAGGTGGAGGAGGAGGTAGACAAGGTGAAGGGGGAGGAAGAAGAAAAGGTGGAGAAGGGGGACGAAGTAGATAAGGCGATGGAAGAGGAAGAGAAGGTGGAGGAAGAGAAGGTGGAGGAAGAAGAGGTGGAGGAAAAAGAGGTGGAGGAAGAGAAGGTGGAGGAAGAGAAGGTGGAGGAAAAGAATGTGGAGGAAGTGGGGGAAGAGAAGGTGTAGGAGGAGGTGGTGGAGGAAGAGAAGGTGTAGGAAGAGAAGGTGGAGGAAGAGAAGGTGGAGGAAGTGGGGGAAGAGAAGGTGTAGGAAGAGATGGTGGAGGAAGAGAAGGTGAAGGAAAAGAAGGTGGAGGAAGAGAAGGTGGTGAAGGTGAAGGAAGAGATAGGGATGTGCGGGTGGATTTGGAGTGGACTTGTAATAACATGGTCGGTCGGTGTGCTGTTACTTTTCGGTTGGTATTGGGTGGTATAGGGATTTCAAGTTTGAAATGCTTGACCCCAAAAATGTACCCCAAAAAATTTATAATAAAAGTTGTAAAATAACCTGTGTATTTAATTTTATTACATCTATACAGTACAGTACCGGTATACATCAACTGTTGTATACATTTATAGTTATGGAATATCAGGGTTATCCAACAGCTTGTCACCAATGAACTGGGCCGGTGAGATGTCAGGTAATCACATCTTTCTAATCACTTTGTACTAGCTGGTAGTCCAGTCAAAGTCCAGTCAAATTAGGATTTTCAACGGATTAGATGAATAAAGAGTTTAAATTTTCCACATATACTCCTGAACGCTATGTAAATAAAGATCAAGAGTTCCCCTCGGTCCGACTGCAGCAACCCCCCTGAGGGGGACCTTTTTACTATATTTTCCCTATTGTTTGGAAAACGGTGCAGCAGACGAAAAAAGTTTATGTAGTAAAAGAATATTGGAAAAAAAATCTGAACACGATTGTCTATATGCATTTTTTCCTTAGGAGTTATAGTTGTTGCATAAACAAGATCACCTGGAATGTTTGTCTGTCTGTCTGTCTCTTTATTTATTAAGAGTCAGTTTTATCTAGACGGAGGCTGTAGGGGGTGGTGGGGGGCGGAGGGGAGGAGGCGGACGGTGTGGGG
>NW_024741904.1:0-13339 GCF_018991925.1 Homarus americanus | reverse complement strand
TTTTTTTTTTTTTTTAGATCCTACCTATTCCGGTTGAGTAAATAGCAAAGGAATTACAGCACTCCCCACTAGCTGGTGGTCGTAGAGTGGTTCCTGAGCTTCTCTCACGGAGCCCCGATTGGGGAAGCCTACTTCCTAGTGTATGTGACTGCTCACTTATAGACGTGAGCTAAGTGTGCCTATTTGGGAAGGATAAGGATTGCTACCCTCTTTCCAGGTGGACCTGCACGATCACGGTTTTCCTGGAAAGACTCGGCTGGGGAGGGTTTTGCTCCGACCCCCTTTCGTGTTCACAATCTCCTGGGAGGGAGGTGAACAGTTACAGGGGGGACCGCAGGACGAATACACTTTTTGAGGGTGCAGGTCCCTAGGCCAGAGCGAAAAAGGAAAAATGGTAGTAGAAGGAAAAGAGCTCAAACCACGCCGGGAATATCGCGCTATAACTGCTCTCCAGCTGGAGTGTGGGTCACTCACACCACCAGTGGGGAGGGCAAGCTAATGCTCGATAAACCGAGAACGCTCGTGAGTTGTTGTGGACGATGACAGTCGTGGGTGGTCCGGTCCGGGAAGATGGCCAACAATGGTACAAGGGAGAGGGCGGTCTTCAGAGTTCCGGGTCCAGCAGGAGGTCTTGTTGAGAGGTCTTCTTCGTTCAGGAGCGATGGCGGCCTGGCAGGCGGGCGGGCTTATATACAGACATTCTCCACCTCAGTGGCCACCTCATTGGCCACGAGTGCCGCATGCGTCATCCGCAAGCTACGCCCCACCTCCAAGAGGGAGGGACGGCCTTGGATGAACGATACTACCGCTGCGTCCACAGCACGCCACCTACTCCCACCAAACCGTGGGCGAAGCCACACTCTCTCTCCCTCACCATGAACGGATACGAGTTTGTTAACGTGGCGCGGATACGTCCGGACACGCCGACCTGCCCCAAGAAACTAAACCTCCTAGTTCTCCAGAAGTTTTTCGAAGCTAATGGGATCGTGGGGGTCACCAAGGTAGAACGCTTAAAGCTCCATGGTGACATCAAGATCACCTTCGCCGAGATGGGCATGCCCGCTCAACTCGCGGAGATCCCAGACATCAACGGCATTCCTTTTAAAATGTTTGCCTTCATGTGGGACAACTTGAAGCTGGGTGTAATCTCCCACGCCGAAATTGCCCACATGGACAAAGCAGAGCTGAGTGAGCTCCTCAAGGAGCAGCAGCTCCAAGTTGTGAAGAAGCTGTCCGACACCACTGCCCTCATCGGACACCACTCCACCCTACCCAAGGAAGCTCAACTGGCGTGGGTAACTATGCTAGTCAAGCCCTACTGCAGACCGAAACGGTGTTACAAATGCCAGCACTATGGACACACTGTAAACAAGTGTGAGGCGCAGGAAGACACCTGCTCCATGTGTGGCAGCCCTGGACACCGCTACACGGTCTGCCCCAACACAGAGAAAAAATGCGCTGCCTGTGGTGGCCCACACTCCTCCGCCGACCGGACCTGCCCCAGATGGAAGGAGGAATGCAGGGTAGCCAAGGCTCGTCTTGAGAAAAAACTGAGCTACAAAGAGGCCCTCCTTGCTGTACGCTCCCAAGAAAAGAAAAAACCAGCAGTAAAGAAAAACCAAGAAAAGAAAACTCAACAGAAGCAGCCCACCACACAGAACCAAGAACACCACGTGGCCCGTGGTGCTGAAGCCCACGCGGCCAGTGGTGCTGAAGCCCACGCGGCCAGTGGTGCTGAAGCCCACGTGGTCAACCTCTCCCTCTCTGAATTCTTCCACACATATGAGGACTTAAAATACGAGGAAGACGAACAAGAAGACCCAAACACAAACGAATGGACAATTCAAGAGAGCAAGAAGAGAAGGAGAGAGAGAAGAAAATCGACATCAAGCTAAGAAGACCAAGACATCCCCTCCACACAAGAAACCAAAACACAATCAAGCCGACCAAGCACTGAACATCCATTGCCCAACCCAACACGCACCTGACGCCTGACCTGACGCTTGACCTGACGCTTGACCTGACGCTAGCCTGGCCTTGTCTTGTCGCCTCCCTGCCGCGTCCAGCCGGGTTGTTGCTGCTGCCCCCATCTTATAACCCCTCACGCAAGCGGTGTTTAGCCACTGCATCTGTTCTCTCCTCCTAAAATTCACTTCAATCCTCCCTTTATTCTTCTCCTGAACCTCCTTCCCCCCTGTCACTAGCATTTTTCGATTCGATTCGCGATTACATATTGGAGCCAGGACCACCTGAAGTAGCAACCACAACAACATGACTGGACGAGGCAAAGGAGGCAAGGGACTTGGAAAGGGTGGCGCCAAGCGTCATCGTAAGGTGCTTCGTGACAACATCCAGGGTATCACCAAGCCCGCCATTCGTCGTCTAGCTCGGCGTGGAGGTGTTAAACGTATATCCGGCCTCATCTACGAGGAGACCCGCGGCGTCCTCAAGGTGTTTCTGGAGAACGTCATCCGTGACGCCGTCACCTACACCGAGCACGCAAAAGGGAAGACCGTCACCGCCATGGATGTGGTGTATGCCCTGAAACGGCAGGGCCGCACCCTTTATGGTTTTGGTGGTTAATCAACCTGATGGACGGGCGCACACCACCACCACCACCACGACAAACAAATATACGGACCTAATTTTAGGTCCACATTTAAATCGCTAAAGAGTTGGTTAGACACTGAGTAAATCGTTGAAAATATATCCAATCACATGATCCTCTCTAATTCTGGACTTGTGGTATGAGTATAGGTTGTGTGTGAACGTGTTGGAACCACTTCCTAATAATTGTCAGTCAGTCAGTCAGTCAACATTCACCTAACCTCCAGGTACCTCACCTAACTTCCTGTAGCGTCACCGAACCTCACGAAATGTAACCCAATGTAGTTTATAATCTATCCTAACATGACATAACATAACCACGCACTATATTACTTCGGTAAGAGTAATGAGTTTTAATACACAAAGTTGCAGTTATCATTCATTCATACATACATACATACATACATACATACATACATAACATGCTAGTGGCAGGGGGGGATTGAAGTGAATTTTAGGAGGATAGAATAGGTGCAGTGGCTAAACAGCGCTTGCGTGAGGGACTTTAAGCAGCAACTCGCCTGGATGCGGCAGGATAGAGTCAGGTCAAGCGTCCTGTGCATGTTGGGTTCCGCCATGGTTTCTCAGTGTTTGGTCGGCTTGATTGTGTGTGTTGTTTTCTTGTTTGGAGGAAATGTCTTGGTATTCTTCTTCTTAGCTTGAAGTTGATTTTCTTCTAACTCTTCTCCTCTTGTTGTTCGTCTTCCTCGTGTCTGCTATCATTCTGTAAAGACTCTCTATATGTATGTAGGTATGAGTGAGTAACAGTTGCCGGTTACAGTGATACTTCATATTCGCTGGTGTTGTACTGTATGGCTTCGGTATTTCTTAATATACAAACAGCACCGTTAGTGGATTGAGGTATTTAAAAACCAGCCTGCATTACTTATATATAGAAATAAATAATGTGGCTTGGACAATAATGACGACTACTCTCTCCTACCTTCCCCAAACAAGGGCTTTTCGAAAGTATACATTGGACACAAATGACTTAGTACATCATAAATTGGTGGTTTAACAAAAGCCCTCATTAGAGAAAGGTGAAGGAGCACACAGTGAACATACGGATTAATGTTTGCACGCGTAGATCATGTAAGGTGAGATGTTGAACACCAGACACGTAGTGTAGTAACTCCCTCACAGATGGCGTTATGAGGGGCCTGATGATGTAGCAGTTACCTCACAGATGGTGTTATGAGGAAATTCACATGATGATGCTGTAGCAAAACATTCACTACGTGTTGTCGTAGCATCTTGGGGACACCACGTGGTCGACATGACTCACTCATTCAAGTGGGTGAGGTGTGGTCCCAGGCCTCTCTATCGTGGAGTCTCAGGGGAAGTATAACTGGGTACCTGGGACCTCACTGTGTGAAGGTGGTTAGCTAGCTTGGGTAAGACTCAACTGCCGAGTTGTTTTTCACTGAGTTAAGCACTGTTCACCACTATTCATCACTGGTTCCATTCCTTGGCCAAATGAGATAGTACCTTATGGCAAGAACTTGTTGATAGTCCGCTGGGGAGGAGGGTTCAGGGGAGTGAGTTGGTATGGGCCAACATATAAATAATAATAATAATAATAATAATTAACGGTTTATTGAAAGAGCTTGGCAGCCAGAAGACTGAAAATATACAGTTACATATTTGGGGAATGGGTTACGAATTACAAATAATATACAAGTAACATGAGTGACACAAATAAGACATATAATAACTAGCTGGGGAAAAGCTCAAACTACAGTTCATTTCAACATAGTGACAGTGCAAGGAGTAGTGTTTACTGGGAGTGAGTACACTGATTTATTACAAGTTATCGATAATTTTTACAATGGTTGGGACTGGGCTGTTCTTATAGCGATCAGTTCGTGCACGTATGGGCTGGGCTGGATGCGGTTGTGGTGTCGAAGAGCAATTCTCGGACTAGGGATCTCAGGTGGTAGTAGGAGCCGGTGTCGGGGATGGTGTAGAAGCTTCTTACCAAATTTGCAGATGAGGTCGTGGTGATGGTCAGTGAGAGTCTAAAGGGTCAGTGTGTTGAGCGCTTCTTGATATGTGGAGTAGGAAGGGTAGAGAATAATCTTGCATGGCCTCTTTTGCACTTTTTCGAGGTGTTTACGTTGTGTGGCATTTAGGGAGGAAGACCAGGTGGAGGAGGCATAGGTGAGCTTGGGAAGTATGAATGTTGTGTAAACACTGAGGAGCTCGTGTGCAGGACCACCGAGGGACTTGAGTCGGCGTAGGAGGTGGAGACGGAAACTGGAGGATTTGATAACTTCACTGACGTGTGGTTTCTAATTTAGTTTGTTGTCTATATGTATGTGTGTGTGTGTGTGTGTGTGTGTGTGTGTGTGTGTGTGTGTGTGTGTGTGTGTGTATACTACTGTACTTTTTAGATCCTCCTACGCAACCTAACCTATTATAGTTAAGTATAGTAGGCTATACACTATTTTGTTAGTATGTGTTATAAAATGAAATTGCATGTTATTATTATTAATATTATTATTATTAATATTATTATTATTATTATTATTATTATAGTAGTAGTAGTAGTAGTATTATTATTATTATTATTGTTATTATTATTACATGCTAATATAATACTAAGTTGCCCGCCAGATTTCCTCAGAGATGGGAGGAGCACATTGGCGGCGGTGTTGTTTATACTCCGCCCGATTACTGATTCCTATTCACCGAGCCAGAGCTGGCGGGCGGCGTGTTATGTGCCACGTTTTGTTTCCCATTGGGCGTACCGCTCAGCTGGGGAGTAG
This sequence comes from Homarus americanus, assembly GCF_018991925.1. Taxonomy (NCBI): domain Eukaryota; kingdom Metazoa; phylum Arthropoda; class Malacostraca; order Decapoda; family Nephropidae; genus Homarus; species Homarus americanus. The sequence goes on along the minus strand of NW_024741904.1, from coordinate 7,964 downwards.
GAGATTTCATAAAAAGAAAGTTTGAGTGGAGAGCACACCTTTTCCTTCACATACAGTTATCTTAGACCATCTACTAGTATAATAGTTTGCACAAAAATACTCTACACTCTTTCTAGGTTGTTGCTATTTTTTTTTTTTTTTTTTTTGACTTCTCATCAGATTGTGCATTCAACTAATATACACTATTAGTGTGTTTATTATTATGTTTTATAGTATTATTTCGTATAATATTGGGTAACACAATTAGAGTCACTAGTATAGTATATTATTGGGGTTTATAGCAGTTTGTGGTCTAATAGTATCATGCTTTATGAGTGGTGTTCTATGTAGTGATGATTAGGCAATAAAATATGCTTTGGGGGTTTATAGCAGTTTTTGTGGTCTACTAGTATCATGCTTTATGGGTGGTGTTCTATGTAGTGATGATTAGGCCATAAAATATGCTTTTGGTTTATTGCTAACAAAATATACTTTGCTCTACCGCTGTAGTGCAAAACATGGTGAAACTTACATACACCGTTAATAAAGTATTGATGGAAGAAGAAGAAGAAGAAGAAGAAGAAGAAGAAGAAGAAGAAGAAGAAGAAGAAGAAGAAGAAGAAGAAGAAGAAGAAGAAGAAGTAAGAGGAAGAATTGTGGAGGGAATGAACAGTGAGACAATGTAAAGCCTCCGGGATGGCGGCAGCGTTTCTGTTATTAATATATAATAAGACAATAGGAAAATATGTTGTTGTCTCTACCTGTATTATTACCTTTGCGATAGCATGGTTCAATTTTGGGAGGACATAGGAAGGAGCAGGAGGTTAGGAAGGAGCAGGAGGTTAGGAAGGGATTTGTAGTGGGAGAGATAGTGTCTGTGATCCTCGGGTCACCACTCCTCGGATTGTGTCAGTTCAAGTTTAGAAGCTCCAACAACTTTCCCTGAATACGAATTGGCAACCTTTCGATTTACAACAGGTACCTACTTACTGCTACAGTAGGTAGGTGAACAGGGACCAAGGGGGCTAGGAAGAGTGTCCAAACAACTTGCTCCTGCCTGCCTGTGTGATGTAGTCGTGGCCAGAATTAGGTTAGGATACAGACACATCTGGCTAGTTAGTAACGCTGTACCCATAAAGGAACACTCAGCATGTAAACTTGGTGATACACCTTTAAAGCACTACTATATTATTGAATGGGACACTGTCAAAGACTTCAGGCCACCTCACTTATTGTATCTTGAACTATGTCATTACTTCATTGAGGACATTACATTCTTGCTCTTTATCCCAAATTGGCTAGCCCACACTGGTAAATGTGTACTGTACTGTCAATGAATCTGATGTATTTCTTTGTGTATGAACCTGACTGAAAATAAGGTCGCCTCCCTGGCTGCTGCTGCTGCTGCTGCTGCTTCTTGCGCCCTTCTAAGTCCCGTTTAAGTCCCCCACCCCAGGCCCCGCAGTAACCCTTCACATCTACACCATTCTCAAACAATTTCACTCAATTTCCACAATACTATGCTAATTACACGTAAAATAGAGTGTTATCCTGCAAAACGTTGATGTCGTATATTTCTCTCTTTAAGTGATATCCTGTGGCTCCGAAAGGAGCCTGTTTGGTTAGGTTGTCTTGTGTGAACGAACCTTGGGTTCTTATTTCTTCTCTGTCTTCTTGGGGAGGAGCACAGCTTGGATGTTAGGAAGGACACCCCCTTGGGCAATGGTGACTCCAGACAGGAGCTTGTTCAGCTCCTCGTCATTGCGAATGGCAAGCTGAAGATGACGCGGGATAATGCGGGTCTTCTTGTTGTCGCGGGCGGCGTTACCGGCCAGCTCGAGCACTTCTGCTGCCAGGTACTCCATGACGGCTGCAAGGTACACAGGGGCACCTGCACCAACACGCTCAGCATAGTTGCCCTTACGCAAGAGACGGTGGATCCTACCCACGGGGAACTGGAGTCCGGCCCTGCTAGAACGGGACTTTGACTTGCCCTTCACTTTGCCTCCCTTGCCGCGTCCTGACATGTTGCTGCTGCTGCTTTTCGTGATAGGAGTTAAATTTCCGCCCGCCACCTTGGTCTTTTATACCAAGCTCAGGATCAGGCCAGGTGGCCGTCTCGCGGACCCAACCAATGTAAGAGAGCCGTAGCTGCAGCCAGTCTGATCCTGAGCGGCCCGCTCGGTATATAAGGAAAAGTTAGTCGGGCCAGTTTTCAATTCTCTCGCTCCGCGCCACGAGTAACTGTGCCGCCATGCCTCCCAAAACTTCCGGAAAGGCTGCCAAGAAGGCTGGAAAGGCCCAGAAGGCCATTGCCAAGGGTGACAAGAAGAAGAAGCGCAGGAGGAAGGAAAGCTACAGCATCTACATCTACAAGGTACTGAAGCAAGTGCACCCCGACACAGGAGTCTCCTCCAAAGCTATGTCCATCATGAACTCTTTCGTGAACGACATCTTCGAGCGCATCGCTGCCGAGGCTTCCCGCCTGGCGCACTACAACAAACGCTCCACCATTACAAGTCGGGAAATCCAGACAGCTGTCCGACTCTTGCTGCCCGGTGAACCGGCCAAGCATGCCGTGTCTGAGGGCACCAAGGCTGTCACCAAGTACACCTCTTCCAAGTAAGAGGTTACTTGTGCACAACAAACACGCCATCCCACTACTACAACTTAATCGGCTCCATCGGAGCCACAGTTACATGTTAAAGAGACAGTTACCGACAGTGATATATTGAGAGGGAAATAAAAAAAATAAAATTATAATAATCTGCATTCTCTATTGGCGTAGAAACAGGACTAAATCGAAACATAATAAATAAATAAATAAATTCTGCGTGGAGTACTTTTACACCCACTGCAAAGTGACATACATGGAGTGTGTTTGGGCTTCATTTCTTGTTTGCAGCATGCCTATTTCATGTAAAAAAAAATTTTATTTTATTTTATTGTATGTTCTTTTATTTTATTTATTTCTTTACTTACTTATTCTTTATATATTTATTTGTTACTAGCTCTTGTTTGTTGCACCCACCCACCTCCCGAATTGATGACCTACTATACAATCGTACCTCCACGAATGTTACCAACTTACCGTTAGGCGATTTGGGTAACCGAAATTAACGCTCTCCGACCACCAACCATTTCGATTGTCATGAAAATTATCTTCAGAACAGTTCTTGGGCCCTGAGAAGGGCCGAGTTATAGATGTCTGGTAGGTTTTGTTGTGCTTTTTGTTTTTCCCCAAGGAAGAGGACTTAAGCACGCTCTCCGCGGATGCGCCGGGCCAGCTGGATGTCCTTGGGCATGATGGTAACGCGCTTGGCGTGAATGGCACACAGGTTGGTGTCCTCGAAAAGACCCACCAGGTAAGCCTCAGAGGCTTCCTGCAGAGCCATGACGGCAGACGACTGGAAGCGCAGGTCAGTCTTGAAATCCTGGCGATCTCACGCACCAGGCGCTGGAAGGGCAGCTTCCTGATGAGTAGCTCTGTGCTCTTCTGGTAACGACGGATCTCACGAAGGGCGACGGTTCCGGGCCTGTAACGATGGGGCTTCTTGACACCACCGGTGGCTGGGGCGGACTTGCGAGCTGCCTTGGTGGCAAGCTGCTTCCGTGGAGCCTTGCCTCCAGTGGACTTGCGGGCAGTCTGTTTAGTACGGGCCATCTCGACGACGAAATAGTCAATACGGGCGGCCCGGCAGGCGGGCGGGCTTATATACAGACATTCTCCACCTCAGTGGCCACCTCATTGGCCACGAGTGCCGCATGCGTCATCCGCAAGCCACGCCCCACCTCCAAGAGGGAGGGACGGCCTTGGATGAACGATACTACCGCTGCGTCCACAGCACGCCACCTACTCCCACCAAACCGTGGGCGAAGCCACACCAGGACCACCTGTAGTAGCAACCACAACAACATGACTGGACGAGGCAAAGGAGGCAAGGGACTTGGAAAGGGTGGCGCCAAGCGTCATCGTAAGGTGCTTCGTGACAACATCCAGGGTATCACCAAGCCCGCCATTCGTCGCCTAGCTCGGCGTGGAGGTGTTAAACGTATATCCGGCCTCATCTACGAGGAGACCCGCGGCGTCCTCAAGGTGTTTCTGGAGAACGTCATCCGTGACGCCGTCACCTACACCGAGCACGCAAAAAGGAAGACCGTCACCGCCATGGATGTGGTGTATGCCCTGAAACGGCAGGGCCGCACCCTTTATGGTTTTGGTGGTTAATCAACCTGATGGACGGGCGCACACCACCACCACCACCACGACAAACAAATATACGGACCTAATTTTAGGTCCACATTTAAATCGCTAAAGAGTTGGTTAGACACTGAGTAAATCGTTGAAAATATATCCAATCACATGATCCTCTCTAATTCTGGACTTGTGGTATGAGTATAGGTTGTGTGTGAACGTGTTGGAACCACTTCCTAATAATTGTCAGTCAGTCAGTCAGTCAGTCAACATTCACCTAACCTCCAGGTACCTCACCTAACTTCCTGTAGCGTCACCGAACCTCACAAAATGTAACCCAATGTAGTTTATAATCTATCCTAACATGACATAACATAACCACGCACTATATTACTTCGGTAAGAGTAATGAGTTTTAATACACAAAGTTGCAGTTATCATTCATTCATACATACATACATACATACATACATACATACATACATACATACATACATACATACATAACATGCTAGTGGCAGGGGGGGATTGAAGTGAATTTTAGGAGGATAGAATAGGTGCAGTGGCTAAACAGCGCTTGCGTGAGGGACTTTAAGCAGCAACTCGCCTGGATGCGGCAGGATAGAGTCAGGTCAAGCGTCCCGTGCATGTTGGGTTCCGCCATGGTTTCTCAGTGTTTGGTCGGCTTGATTGTGTGTGTTGTTTTCTTGTTTGGAGGAAATGTCTTGGTATTCTTCTTCTTAGCTTGAAGTTGATTTTCTTCTAACTCTTCTCCTCTTGTTGTTCGTCTTCCTCGTGTCTGCTATCATTCTGTAAAGACTCTATATATGTATGTAGGTATGAGTGAGTAACAGTTGCCGGTTACAGTGATACTTCATATTCGCTGGTGTTGTACTGTATGGCTTCGGTATTTCTTAATATACAAACAGCACCGTTAGTGGATTGAGGTATTTAAAAACCAGCCTGCATTACTTATATATAGAAATAAATAATGTGGCTTGGACAATAATGACGACTACTCTCTCCTACCTTCCCCAAACAAGGGCTTTTCGAAAGTATACATTGGACACAAATGACTTAGTACATCATAAATTGGTGGTTTAACAAAAGCCCTCATTAGAGAAAGGTGAAGGAGCACACAGTGAACATACAGATTAATGTTTGCACGCGTAGATCATGTAAGGTGAGATGTTGAACACCAGACACGTAGTGTAGTAACTCCCTCCCAGATGGCGTTATGAGGGGCCTGATGATGTAGCAGTTACCTCACAGATGGTGTTATGAGGAAATTCACATGATGATGCTGTAGCAAAACATTCACTACGTGTTGTCGTAGCATCTTGGGGACACCACGTGGTCGACATGACTCACTCATTCAAGTGGGTGAGGTGTGGTCCCAGGCCTCTCTATCGTGGAGTCTCAGGGGAAGTATAACTGGGTACCTGGGTCCTCACTGTGTGAAGGTGGTTAGCTAGCTTGGGTAAGACTCAACTGCCGAGTTGTTTTTCACTGAGTTAAGCACTGTTCACCACTATTCATCACTGGTTCCATTCCTTGGCCAAATGAGATAGTACCTTATGGCAAGAACTTGTTGATAGTCCGCTGGGGAGGAGGGTTCAGGGGAGTGAGTTGGTATGGGCCAACATATAAATAATAATAATAATAATAATAATAATTAACGGTTTATTGAAATAGCTTGGCAGCCAGAAGACTGAAAATATACAGTTACATATTTGGGGAATGGGTTACGAATTACAAATAATATACAAGTAACATGAGTGTCACAAATAAGACATATAATAACTAGCTGGGGAAAAGCTCAAACTACAGTTCATTTCAACATAGTGACAGTGCAAGGAGTAGTGTTTACTGGGAGTGAGTACACTGATTTATTACAAGTTATCGATAATTTTTACAATGGTTGGGACTGGGCTGTTCTTATAGCGATCAGTTCGTGCACGTATGGGCTGGGCTGGATGCGGTTGTGGTGTCGAAGAGCGATTCTCGGACTAGGGATCTCAGGTGGTAGTAGGAGCCGGTGTCGGGGATGGTGTAGAAGCTTCTTACCTCATTTGCAGATGAGGTCGTGGTGATGGTCAGTGAGAGTCTAAAGGGTCAGTGTGTTGAGCGCTTCTTGATATGTGGAGTAGGAAGGGTAGAGAATAATCTTGCATGGCCTCTTTTGCACTTTTTCTAGGTGTTTACGTTGTGTGGCATTTAGGGAGGAAGACCAGGTGGAGGAGGCATAGGTGAGCTTGGGAAGTATGAATGTTGTGTAAACACTGAGGAGCTCGTGTGCAGGAACACCGAGGGACTTGAGTCGGCGTAGGAGGTGGAGACGGAAACTGGAGGATTTGATAACTTCACTGACGTGTGGTTTCTAATTTAGTTTGTTGTCTATATGTATGTGTGTGTGTGTGTGTGTGTGTGTGTGTGTGTGTGTGTGTGTATACTACTGTACTTTTTAGATCCTCCTACGCAACCTAACCTATTATAGTTAAGTATAGTAGGCTATACACTATTTTGTTAGTATGTGTTATAAAATGAAATTGCATGTTATTATTATTAATATTATTATTATTAATATTATTATTATTATTATTATTATTATTATTAGTAGTAGTAGTAGTAGTATTATTATTATTATTGTTATTATTATTACATGCTAATATAATACTAAGTTGCCCGCCAGATTTCCTCAGAGATGGGAGGAGCACATTGGCGGCGGTGTTGTTTATACTCCGCCCGATTACTGATTCCTATTCACCGAGCCAGAGCTGGCGGGCGGCGTGTTATGTGCCACGTTTTGTTTCCCATTGGGCGTACCGCTCAGCTGGGGAGTAGGAGATTTCATAAAAAGAAAGTTTGAGTGGAGAGCACACCTTTTCCTTCACATACAGTTATCTTAGACCATCTACTAGTATAATAGTTTGCACAAAAATACTCTACACTCTTTCTAGGTTATTGTTATGTTGTTTTTTTTTTTTTGACTTCTCATCAGATTGTGCATTCAACTAATATACACTATTAGTGTGTTTATTATTATGTTTTATAGTATTATTTCGTATAATATTGGGTAACACAATTAGAGTCACTAGTATAGTATATTATTGGGGTTTATAGCAGTTTGTGGTCTAATAGTATCATGCTTTATGAGTGGTGTTCTATGTAGTGATGATTAGGCAATAAAATATGTTTTGGGGGTTTATAGCAGTTTTTGTGGTCTACTAGTATCATGCTTTATGGGTGGTGTTCTATGTAGTGATGATTAGGCCATAAAATATGCTTTTGGTTTATTGCTAACAAAATATACTTTGCTCTACCGCTGTCGTGCAAAACATGGTGAAACTTACATACACCGTTAATAAAGTATTCATGGAAGAAGAAGAAGAAGAAGAAGAAGAAGAAGAAGAAGAAGAAGAAGAAGAAGAAGAAGAAGAAGAAGAAGAAGAAGAAGTACGAGGAAGAATTGTGGAGGGAATGAACAGTGAGACAATGTAAAGCCTCCGGGATGGCGGCAGCGTTTCTGTTATTAATATATAATAAGACAATAGGAAAATATGTTGTTGTCTCTACCTGTATTATTACCTTTGCGATAGCATGGTTCAATTTGGGGAGGACAGAGGAAGGAGCAGGAGGTTAGGAAGGGAGAGATAGTGTCTGTGATCCTCGGGTCACCACTCCTCGGATTGTGTCAGTTCAAGTTTAGAAGCTCCAACAACTTTCCCTGAATACGAATTCGCAACCTTTCGATTTACAACAGGTACCTACTTACTGCTACAGTAGGTAGG
>NW_024741903.1:0-11924 GCF_018991925.1 Homarus americanus | reverse complement strand
CTACCATGGGGTGACACCAATCCGAGGGGTCGTCACCAGCAGGCTTAATGATCCCCTGGGCTACCATAGAGTCGAGTTCCTTCTTAACTTGGCTCTGGAAAGCGAAGGGTATCTGTCTCGGTGTGTGGATGGCGAAAGGTACTGCGTCATCCTTCAGGTGTATTCTCGTGGAGGAGCCAGCCATTGGCTTGAGTGGAGCCATCTTGAGGTCCTCCTTGGAAACCAGCACGTCCTTGAATTGCAGTAGGAAGAACTCCCTGGCTGCAGAAGGTGACGTATTGGGTGGGAGGGGCAGCTCCTTGCACCTGTTGACATGTTTTACTTCCAGAATTGGCTTAGGGAAGTCTGGAGATATTTTGGCCAACTCTTGACAGTAGCCATAAGACAGTAGTGGCATATGAACACCTTTGTGGACCTGAATCCTGGCAGAACATGACTGCTTACCTAGGGTGAGGGTAGCCTGAAATGTACCCAGAGCAGGTGCCATTGTAGAACCGTCTGCGGTGAGCGTTGTAGAAGTTGACGGTGGTTGCAAGCTGCTCCTAGGAATCCGCCGAATGTCGAGGTGTCTTGTGCCGATGACTGTGACGTCCGCACCTGTGTCAGGAAGCATCTGGATACGGGATGTAACGTCGCCATATGACAGGTGAACACAGATGGGCTGAGGTGTCTTGCTGACAGAGGAAGAAGAGGATCCCACGCGACGACAGCGCTTGTTCTTCGCCGCCTGAGACTTGCAAGTAGTATCATTCTTCTTCTTTGACTGACAGCATTTGTCATAGTGTCCAATGCGGCTACAGGAGCGGCACTGAGCGTTGTTGGCAGGGCACTTCAGTGTCCTAGCCCAATGACCACGACGGCCACAGTTATTGCAGGTGCTGTCAGCGGCAGGGCATTCAGAACCATGCCGACGAGCACAATACTGGCAGGAATGACCTGGCGTCGAAGTCTGAAGTGATGCTGAAGATTGATGTGAAGCTGAAGTCGGATGTGAAGCTGAAATCGGATGTGAAGCTGAAGTCCGGTCACGTCCTTTGTTCTTCTTATATGCGGAGATGGCACACAGCTGGTTAGATGGAGCACGAATGGCAAAAGTCGCACTTCTGGTGGCTTCGTAAGAGCGGCAGGTGGTGACAACATCCTGTAGAGAAGAGGCAGTGTCGAGGGAGATAAGCTTCTGAATAAGCTCTTCGTCCTGCACGCCCATGAGGATAATCATCTTCAGCTGTGTTTCCTCACAAGTCGACGAGTTCCCAGGACAAACGTCAACCTCCTCAGCGATGCGTCGGAGTCGTACGTAAAAATCGGCAAATGACTCACCCTCCAGCTGCTTACAACTGAGAAGTTCTCTCCTACGCAGAGCTTCGTTGCGGAGACCCTTGATATGCGTCTGTAAAGCATCCAAGACGTCCTTCACAGTCTTGTCTGTGTCGTGGGGAATTTGCAGGGTGTGCTCCAGGATACGTTGCGTCTCTAGGGTGAGACACATCCTCATCTGGATCAGCTGTTTCTCCCTAGGCAACCTTGATAAATCGACCATCATCGAATAATCGTCCCACCTCCGACGCCATTCACGGAATACCTGGAACGAGGCATCAGCTTGGAGTGGCGGTGGACTCTGAGCGAGTGCTTTCTGTGGGGGGGCAAAGAAGTTGAAGAGGACCCTGCAGGTGCACCTGTGGACGAAGAGGCAGGTGTAGTAGCTGCTTGAAGGGTAACAGGTGCCAACAACTCGATAATGGCACTGAATCTGGCATTTTCTTGTTGACGTCTGTGATCCTCTTCACGTCTTCGTTCATCGTCTTCCTGTCGCCTCCTGATGTCGTCTTGTCGTCGGTTTTCTTCCAAAAACTGAATTAAATGAAGGAAGTCGACACCTGTGGCAGATTGCGGACGTGTGTAGTGGGGGCTAAGGGTGGGTGGGGCCGCTTGATCCACTTTCCGCTCCACTTGGAGTCCACTTACTGCACCGACATCCGTCTGAAGTTGGGCTTGTTGGGTATCTGAAGAAAACCCAATAAATTCCTGATCTTCCATATGGCCTGGTTTATTTCTCTCACAATTACTGTAATTAATAAGTGAGCAGAAAAGCAATCGTCTTTAAATGGAAGATATCTGCGAGCGTCTGTGAGTGTGTGTGTGTGCGTTCGTTCGTGCGTGTACTCGAGGCAGGCTGGCGAGCGAGTGGCTGGCTGGCTGGCTCACAGTGCCAGTCGAGACGTGAGCGGGGAAGGATGTCAAAACTTGAGCTCTCCCATAGGTCTTAAATAGGCTTCCCTCTTTTGTAAATAGTGCAGGAACACGGGGAAACACTTTAAAGACACTAAAGGGCACACACAACACTGAAAAAGCACTTCACAACACTGCACTGTAAATCCAGGAATATCTTGTTGAGGTACGCGCCGAGAACCACGCGCCGAGAACCACTCGACAGGGGGAGTTGACAAGATGGCGGCTCCGAGAGAGATTCTGTGTCCACTCCAATTCTGAATAATGTGATGTCCCAGCTAAACACTGCGCCATGTGGGAGAGACTCAGGTGATCCTTATATCAGGGGTAAAGGAAACACACTGATGTCAAGTTCGTAGTTCTATTTCTGGGACAAACACACAAAAGGAGTTAAGACAGGGGAAACAGCGTCCTGTCTTGGAATCTCTCTGGGTATCTCTATCTGCGCATGCGCGTACAGCGCGCATGTGCTCAAAGTCTGAACTAACACAGTGACAAAAGGGAGTATGATTATAACATATAATACAGAGACCTGAATCAATAATGGTAAATAGTACAGTTACATATTACAGCATATTCGTCTCATATATCTACAAAGAGTAGTTCCTTTGTGTATTTTAGTTCAATATCCAAGTGGAAATAGCTTGAACATATATTAAAGGCTCTGTTGGTAAGAGTACGTACTAGATTACGTTTGTAATTAAGAGGAATAAAAGATGAAAATTTTGAACTCAAACCATTGAAAGTTGGTTTTCTGTATAAGGCTGTCTCGAAACTATTATGAAGACGGTGGATATTAACATCAAGGAATGGAAGAATATTTTCCTTTTCCAATTCACAAGTAAATTTGATGTTGCCATGTTTCGAATTTAAATAATTTAGGAACATAGGGACGTGATAAAGTGATCTGAAAATTAAAAAAGTGTCATCAACATACCGACGATAGAACAAAGGCTTAAATTGGGGGGGACATTCGGTTAGCCAAAGCTTCTCGTGGTGACGTGGTACCTAAAGGAGAACCCATAGCAACACCATTACACTGTTTATAAGCTTTGTTATTAAATAAAAACAAACAATCATTTACAGCCAGTTTTAAAAATTCTTTAAATTATGGTCCATTGAATCCATCAATTATATCAGTATTTGAGAACAGTTCATCTGTACATATGTCAATAGTTTCGGCAAGAGGGATGTTGGTAAATAGAGACTGTATATCAAAGCTAGCCATAACACAGTTGTTGAATGAGATGCTATGTTAGGTTTTAAATGCAAGAAAGTGGTTTTCTTACCGTAGAACTCAGATACCTTCACACTGATTACTCACCCAGGAGATTATGGTGTATCACTACGTAGAATTTCACTCTGCTTCCGGCATTCAATGCGTTGTGTACTTGATAAATGATGATTTAATGAATTCCATTAACTTCCAACATCCATCTAAGTTACTGGTTATACTTTGTTATAACCAATCAGTCATTACCTTTGATATTAATACTAATAATAGAGGGGTCACAGATACGGGCAGATAATTGCTCTTACGTTTATTTGGCACAATTCCATACACTGGACTTATAATTTGCATGGATAGGTCAGTCACTCACATTCGCGCCACAGTACCGTAAGTTATAAGGGAGAGTTTGTCAACCTGGAGAATTTCTCGCTAGATCTATTAGGCCGGCCTGGAGTGCTCTTGTAGCAAACAGGCCCTCACCAGTGATCACTTCCTTTACAGGGTGCGTTAACTTTTCGCTGGACTAAACAACAATCTCGGGAATTTGCACACACAGACTCGTAGCACTGGTAGGACTGTATGCCCCTGTTCTAAATCCGCGGAGCAGGAGGTCTCCTCTCACCCAAGGTCTAAAGCCCACTCATTAAAATGTGGTTTTGAGGCGTGAAATGACCCCTATCAACTGGCCGGATACCTTATCTCTACCAAAACAAACATTTGGGATGGGTTGTGTGGGAGGCCCAACACAACCCATGACAATCGCCCCTACTAAGAAAAAAATTTTCTTTGGAGAATAAATTTTTTAGCACCTGTATACAATCAAGAGAATGCCTAGCCCAGACACACAATTCGACATTCACACTGTGGTGTGTGTGTAACACCAACACTGCAACGGAATGTAGTCGCCAATCGCCGCTGAGGGAAAACTTCAACATTTACTTTAGTTTTTCTGGCTGGAGGAAAACTCCGCGGCGAGGGTGACAATTCCCGAGCAATAGTTCATGCTAAGCGTAAGCACGCTATATTTACATTACAGCAACGTGTTGTGTGGTGTAGGGAATGTAGACATTATTTAGGTGGCACAGGTGTTGTGTTATGTTCTCAAGTGTAGAAAGGTGTGAGAAAAATACATAACATATGACGAGCCGTCAGACGCTTGGAGGCTCGAGTCGACTGGAGTCTAGACCAACTCCACACTCATTTGGGAAGGTGACCTCTCAGTCAGTTGCCCTGGTTCTGCCACAAGTCGAGATAGGAGGTCAGCCCCCACATTCAGGCTGCCCTTGATGTACCGGAGGACGATGTTGAACTGCTGGAGATACAGTGCCCACCGCATCAGACGAGCATTTGCATTCTTAGATGGTCCGAGACTGGTGAGTGGCATGTGGTCTGTCTCCAACACAAACTCACCTCCATAGAGCTAGTAGTGTATATGTTCTGGATACCAAGTTCTATCTAAGGAAGCGAACACAAACACCTGTAGAGTTTTCGTAGGTTCTATTTACTGGACAAACAGAGATACACAAGCGAGGTGGCTCTCCTGACTCTGTCTGGAGGATCAACTAGCCTTTCAGGCGACATGTGGCAAGTGATACATTAGCAGCTTCCATATGTTGCCAGGCACATTAATTAAGTGTGTGGGACATGGTAAATACCTTGCCACACGCTGCTAACTAGGCTGAATAAATAATGTATATAAATGGAGCACATATATAATATACATACAGCATACATAATATACATACACCTCCCTCCCCCCTATACGCTCATAGCAAAGTCTTGAGCGGTCCTTTTCTTTTGGATCCGTTCTGAGCGTCGAGGGACTTGATCACTGGTGAGGGTATGGGACTCAACACTGGTGGCGGGGTCAGCAGAAGGCGTTGTTACGGTGCGGAAAAAACGGCGGTTCCTCCACCACACACGACCACTGGGTAACCGCACCTGGTAGTCCCGTGACCTACCGAGACCCATGACTACGCCCACTTTGTCCCAACGTAGGGAGGTCGGGTCCTGAACACTGACTTGGGTGCCGACACTAAACCTGGGGAGAGAACGGGCGTGGTCGTTGTAGCGGGCGACAACGTCTTGAACACGTTCGGCGGCTCGGCGATCACAATCCTCTGTCTTGGCCTGCCACTCCTTGGAGAAGGATTGAGGGTGAGCAGGGACACAAGAACGAAGGGGGCGTCCATACAAGACCTGGGCAGGGGAGCGTCCGTGTAGTTAGGTGTGTTGCGGAGTTCAAGAAGACCCCGGTCGAAGGCCTGGCAGTCAATATTCCCAGAAGGGGCCACCTTGAGGATGAGGTGCTTCAGGGATTTGACAGCAGCTTCAGCATGGCCGTTGGACTGGGGTAATGGGGCGATGACAACACATGCCGGACTCCCCATCGGTCAAGGAACACAGCAAAGTCCCGACTTGTGAACTGGGGCCCTCCGTCGGTTCGCAGGCGCACAGGAACGCCCACGTCAAGGAAGTAGTGGCGGAACTTGCTGATGGTGGCAACAGACGTCGTGTCATTACCTCACTTCATAACAACCAGCCAACCAGAGAGACGGTCGACGAAAACAAGGAAGGACTTTCCTGACACACAGAAAAAGTTGGCCGACACAGACTCAAAGGGGCGGGTGGGGTTGTCGTCACTCATGAAGGGTTCCTGCTGCTGGCTGGGTTGTAATACTTGGCAGGGCTCACACGCACGGACAACATTGGAGATGTCGGAGTCGATGCCGGGCCAGAACACAGTCTGTCGTGCACGTCGTTTGGTGGCCTCAGCTCCACGGTGACTGTCGTGAAGGCGAGCCAAGACGCGGGGACGTGAGGCAGCAGGGACAACTACACGTGCTCCGTACAGAACAAGGTCCCCGTCGCAGTAGAGTTCATCGCGGAGTTTCCAATACGGGAGGAGGGTGTTGTAAAGGTTATAGCGGTTGCTAGGGAATCCATTCCTCACACACTCGACGAGTCGGACGTAGGAAGGGTCATCTTGGGCCGCTGTTCGAAGGTCCTCCATTGCCTTGTCGTCATCTGGTGACAAGTCCGAACGAAGGGATTGGACGGTGTGTAAGGTGACCACAGTCCTGACGGATAGAGCGAGGTCGGCGTCGAGCACATGGTCTTCTGGAGTAGGGCGGCTGACAGGAGAGCCGGATAAGGCATCAGGGATGCAGAGCTCCTTACCAGCACGCCACACTGCTGTGAAGATGTACGCCGAGAGCTTCTCCTTCAGACGCTGGAGGCGAGGGCTCTCAACGGCGTCCAGCTTGTAGTGGTTGAGGATCGGGACAAGCGGGCGATGGTCGGTCACTAGGTGAAAGTGTTGCAGGCCTATGAGGTAAAACCTGCACTTGGACATCGCCCAGACCACAGCCAACAGCTCCAACTCAATAGTGGCGCAGCGCGTCTTGGTGTCAGAGAGGAAACGCGAGCCTCACTGGACGAGCCGGAACTGCCCTCCACCATGATCCGGCAAGAGGGCATATCCCACGCGTTACAAGCGTGAGGCATCTGTCTGCAGAACCGTCGGCAAGGCTGGGTCAAACGTGGCGAGGACAGGTGGACTAGACAGGGCCTGTTTCACTTGCTGGAAGGCCTTGTCTTGGTCGGGGGTCCACAGGAATGTCTTCTTGGGGCTCATCAGGGGGCGAAGTGGTTGGGCAGCTGCGGAGATGTCCGGCGAAAACTCTGCTCATTGGTTGGCGAGACCGATGAAGGACCTTAAGTCGGTGAGGTTGGCAGGGGTGGGAAAATCCGTGATGGCGCAGACCTTCTCCGGGTCAGCTGCAATACCATTCCCTGAGAGGGTGTACCCACATAAGTCCACTGAAGAGCTGGCCAGAACAAACTAGTCGGCATTTAGGGTGATGCCGTGCTTCCGGCACCTGTTCAGTACCTCGTAGATACGGCAGAGGTGATCCATGTAGTCCTCATCGTACACGAGTATGTCGTCGACCACTTTCACGCAGTTTGCCAGACCTTGTAGAGCCATATCACCTCGAAGGCAGAAAGCATCTCCCGTAGCGGCGAATCCCATGGGGCCACGACAATAACTGTAACGTCCATGCGGGGTGATGAAAGATGTAAGTGGTCAGTCTTCTTCGGCAAGCTCTATCTGCCGGTATCCACACAGGGCGTCCATCGTCGTGAAGAAGAGCGCCTTCGGGTTCACACTGCGTATAGCTGCAAAGGGCGTGGGAGAAGGGTGCGCAGGACGAGACACCTGGCTGTTGAGCTTGGAGAGGTCAATGGTGATCCGAGCACCACCTTTGGGTTTTGCGACGACTACCATAGGGTGACACCATGGAGACGGGTCATCACCGGCTGGTGCAATAATTTCTTGGGCGACCATGGAGTCCAGCTCGTTTTTGACCACATCGCGGAAGGCCAGGGGGGCCAGTCGAGGGTGTAAATAGCGAAGGGCTTCGCGTCGTCCCTCAGGTGGATCCTCATCGGGGGGGCCTACCATCTTCTTGAGAGGCTTGGATTCCAGAGCGGACTTGGTCACCAGAACGTCGCTGAATTCCTTCAGGAAGTACTTCCGAGCATCCGAAGGAGAGGTGTCACTGGCAAGAGGTAGGGGTAGGGCGACAGCAGGGTCGTTGCTGCTCCCTTCTTGCACCCTGTTGGCGTGTTTTACCTCAAGAATAGGTTTTGGGAAGTCCTGGGAGATGATGGCCAACTCTTGACAATGTCTGTAGGACAACTAAGGAGTCGAGACACCGTTATGCGCATCAATCCAGGCTTGACACGACCTGTTGCCAAAGGTGACCTGTGCTTGGAGTGAACCTAGGGCTGGGGCCATCTGTGAACCATCTGCCGTGAAGCGAAGATCCTTGGGGGCCGGTACTAGATCGCTTGGAGAGAGCCCCAAACATTGCAAATGCTGGGGACCGATGACTGTAGCATCAGCGCCGGCGTCGGGCAACATCTGAAGACGGGATGACACACTGCCGTAGGTCACGTTGACGCTGATGTGCTGGGGAACTTTGATCCTGGGACGCGAAGGGGAGCACACCTTCCTAATATGGCTCGAGCGTTGTCCAGAGTCATCATTCTTCGGATTGGAAGACTGTGGGAGGCCCTCACTGGCGGAAGGGCGCTGCTGCTTCCGCCGACGCTGTCTCTTGGGTTTGTTGGTAGGACTTGTGGTAGTGGCCCAGACGAATGCACACATTGCACTGGACGCATTTAGCTGGGCACCGTACTGTGAGTGACCAGTGGCCCTTACGGTCACAACTGTTGCAGATAGACTCAGCAGCTGGACACACCTGTGTTCCGTGCTGCTTACCACAGCTGTTACAAAAGGAGCCGGGCGTGGGCGTGGTGGGCGAAGGCGTTGGAGTAGACTTCTTGTCCTTCTTGTACCGGGACACAGCACGTACCGCTGTAGGGGGAGCTCGGATGGCAGAGGTGGCACACCTGGCAGCCTCGTAGGAGCGACATATTGTCAACACATCCTTAAGAGAAGAGGAAGAGTCGAGGGAGGTGAGGCGTTGGACAAGCTCCTCGTCCTTAACACCCATCAGGATCACCTGCTTCAACTGGGTCTCCTCACACTGCTGGTGGTTACCTGGGCATATATCTACCTCTTCCGAGGCTCTCTTAAGTCATACATAAAAGGCATCAAAAGTCTCGCCCTCCATCTGTCTACAGCGAAACAATTCCCTCCTGCTTAGAGCTTCATTCCGCTGCCCTTTGATGTGCCGTTGTAGAATATCCAGTACCTCCTCTACAGACAACGAAGAGGTCGGAGGTACCTGTAACGTATGTTCCAAGACACGCTGTGCTTCCAAAGACAGGCACATACGCAGCTGAATAAGTTGTTTAGGCTGTGACAAGCTCTGGAGATCCACCATTGTTGCATAATCAGTCCACCGTCGCCGCCATTCACGGAAAGTCTGGAAATTCGCATCAGGCTTCAAGATGGGTGGTGTTTGAGCAGCCACTTTAGGTGGAGCTGGGGGGCATGAAGAAAGCATTAATGAGGTATCTGAACCAGTCGATACCGAGGCAGTGTTAGAGCCAGGGGCTTGGTTAACAGTGAGGCGAGATATCAAAGCTTCAAACCGTGCACTGTCTTCCAATCTCCGTTGGTGGTCTCTCTCTGCCTCAGCTTGCCTCCTTTTTTCATCCTCCACACGTTTTTTAGCTTCGTCGGGATGCCTTTCATCCCTCATAAACTTCATTAAAGCAATTATCTCTGAAGACAATGCTGAAGATCAAGGTGAAGGGCTGCGCGATGTGGTGGGAGCTGGAGCATCCTGTTCAGCCTGGTCATCCATCTCTGCAGAGCTGTCATCCGACTGACTCATCCAGGCATTGGCTCCACGACTGCGTAAGGCACGAGACATAATTACTTAATCTGTGTACTATGTCTTAAATCAGTGTTGACCGGTCAGCCCGTCGTATCAACAAGATCTGAGACAAAAAAAAATTAATTAAATGCACAGATAAGTAGATTATATATATAAAATATATATAAAGGGATGACTGCAGTCAGTGTGTTCGTGCGTGTGTGTATGTGTGCGCGGTCGGGCAGTGTCTCGGTGGGAGGGAGAGGCGGCGACTCACAGTCAGTCGTCAGTTACCCTCTAGACGCAGCCGGAGGAGGCTGCACTGAACTCTACTCCTCACAAATGCCCTGAACATGCTTTCCACCTTGGGAATCCTTTAAATCGAGGTCACACACTTATGGCACTACACACAACATGCACTTATACACTTCACAGGTACTTGCTGTCACTGACACTGCTCAAAGTTGCTATAAATTCAAACAAGACGGCCATTAGCGATTGACGACAGAGCAGGGGTCCATAAGCCGGTCTTACCACAAACTTTACACTTCACTTGTAATATGATCCAGTAAATTAACACACTGCGCCATGTATATGTTCTGGGTACCAAGTTCTATCTACAGGAGCGAACACAAACACCTGTAGAGTTTTCGTAGGTTCTATTTACTGGTCAAACAGAGATACACAAGCGAGGTGGCTCTCCTTACTCTGTCTGGGGGGTCAACTAGCCTTTCAGGCGACATGTGGCAAGTGATACATTAGCAGCTTCCATATGTCGCCAGGCACATTAATTAAGCGTGTGGGACATGGTAAATAAATTGCCACATGCTGCTAGCTGGGCTGAATAAATAATGTATATAAATGGAGCACATACATAATATACATACAGCATACATAATATACATACAAGTAGTAGTACTTCTTGATGCCTTCCACCACTGCCAAAAGTTCCTTCTCAAACATGCTGTAGTTGCTCTCCGCAGGTTTCAACTTCCGACTGCGATACGCAACTGGAAAAACCTCGCCGTCTGCCTCTTGTAGTAGCACTGCACCAACCCCATCCTGTGAAGCATCGGTCCGGAGGATGAAAGGCTCTTCCTTCCTCACCAGTTGAAGGATGGGCTGCTTGCATAGCAGGTTCTTGAGGGCACTGAAAGAATCCTCTTGTTCAGGTCCCCATTGCACCTTGTTAGATGAATGTTTCTTGAGCAGGTCGGATAAAGGGAGAGCCACCACGGCAAAGTTTCGGATGAAGTTCCGGTAGTACCCTACGAGGCCCAGAAATGACCTCACTTTTTTTTCTGTAGTGGGCCGTGGTGCATCTTGGACCTTTTTTATCTTTTCATTCTGGCAGGTACAGCGTCCTCCGCCGACACTGTGTCCGAGGAAGTGCACTGCGGCCTGACCGATCTCGCACTTGCTTAGTTTCATGGTCATGTTTTTTTGTTGGAACCTCCGGAACACCTCCTCTAAGAGTTCCAGGTGATCTTCAAATGTTGCTGAATGGATTAACACATCGTCCACAAATGCCTCAACTCCCTTGATGCCGTTTAGGACTTGCCTCATAACGCGGTTGAAGATGGCAGGGGAGTTTGTGAGGCCAAAGGGAAGGACTCTGTACTGGTAGAGGCCCCCTGGCGTATCAAAGGCTGTGATCTGCCGACTCTTTGGGTCCACTGGGATTTGGAAGAACCCCTTGGTCAGGTCAAGTTTGGTAAATAACTTGGAACCAGCTATTCTTGAAAAAATAGTTTTCCGATCACAAATAGGTTCAGCAAGAGAGTGGTGTTACCATACACCAACAAGAGAGTGGCGTTACCAGAACCAACAAGAGAGTGGCGTCACCCCACCAACAAGAGAGTGGCGTCACCAGCACCAAAAAGAAAGTGGCGTTACCCCCACCAACAAGAGAGTGGCGTCACCAGCACCTACAAGATAGTGGTGTCACCCAACCAACGAGAGAGTGGCGTCACCGGCACCAACAAGAGAGTGGTGTCAACAGCACCAACCATAGAGTAGAGTCACCCCACAAACAAGAGAGTGGTTTTACCATACACCAACAAGAGAGTGGCGTCACCCCACAAACAAGAGAGTGGTGTTACCATACACCAACAAGAGAGTGGCGTCACCCCAAAAAGAGAGGAGTTATCATACACCAACAAGAGAGTGGC
>NW_024741902.1:0-4476 GCF_018991925.1 Homarus americanus | reverse complement strand
TCGAAAGTAGATTATCGACTTTTGGGGAAGTAGATTTTCGTATTTTCGGGGAAATATTACCTAATTTTGGGAAGTAGATTATCATAGAAAACGGAAATTTGTATCACAAAAAATGGAAATATCTACTTTCCGAAAGTTATTAGATAACCAAATTTGCCGAAAATAGATTATCATAGAAAACGGAAATTTGTATCATAAAAATGGAAATATCTACTTCCGAAAGTTAGATAACCAACTTTCCGAAATAGATTATCATAGAAAACGGAAATTTGTATCATAATGGAAATATCTACTTTCCGGGAATGTTGTTAGATAACCAAATTTGCCGAAAATAGATTATCATAGAAAACGGAAATTTGTATCATAAAAATGGGGAAATATCTACTTTCCGCGAAAGTTGTTAGATAAACAACTTTCCGAAAATAGATTATCATAGAAAACGGGAAATTTGTATCATAAAAAATGGGAAATATCTACTTTCCGGAAAGGGTTATCTACTTTCCGAAAAGTAGATAGATTTTCACTTTTCGGGAAAGTAGATTATCGACTTTTGGGGAAGTAGATTTCGTATTTTCGGGAAATATTACCTAATTTTGGGAAGTTGATTATCATAGAAAACGGGAAATTTGTATCACAAAAATGTGGAAAATATCTACTTTCGAAAGTTGGTTAGATATCCAAATTTGCCGAAAATAGATTATCATAGAAAACGGAAAATTTGTATCATAAAAATGGAAATATTCTACTTTCCGGGAAAGTTGGTTAGATAAACAACTTTCCCGAAAATAAGATTATCATAGAAAACGGGAAATTTGTATCATAAAAATGGGAAATATCTACTTTCCGAAAGTTATTATCTACTTCCCCGAAAAGTAGATAGATTTTCTACTTTTCGGGAAAAGTAGACTATCGACTTTTGGGAAGTAGATTTTCGTATTTTCGGGAAATATTACCTAATTTTGGGAAGTTGATTATCATAGAAAACGGAAATTTGTATCACAAAAATGGAAATATCTATTTCCGGGAAAGTTGTTAGATAACCAACTTTCCCGAAAATAGATTATCATAGAAAACGGAAATTTGTATCATAAATGGGAAAATATCTATTTTCCGAAAGTTGTTAGATATCCAAATTTGCCGGAAAGTAGATATTCATAGAAAACGGGAAATTTGTATCATAAAAATGGGAAATATCTACTTTCCGGGAAAGTTGTTAGATAACCAACTTTCCCGAAAATAGATTATCATAGAAAACGGAAATTTGTATCATAAAATGGGAAATATCTCCTTTCAGTGAAGTTATAGATAAACAAATTTGCCGAAAATAGATTATCATAGAAAACGGGAAATTTGTATCATAAAAATGGGAAATATCTACTTTCCGGGAAAGTTGGTTAGATAACCAAATTTGCCGAAAATAGATTATCATAGAAAACGGGAAATTTGTATCATAAAAATGGAAATATCTACTTTCCGCGAAAGTTGATTAGATAAACAACTTTCCCGAAAATAGATTATCATAGAAGACGGGAAATTTGTATCATACAAAATGGAAATATCTACTTTCCGGGAAAGTTGTTATCTATTTCCCGAAAAGTAGATAGATTTTCTACTTTTCATGAAAGTAGATTATCGACTTTTGGGGAAGTAGATTTCGTATTTCGGGGAAATATTACCAATTTTGGGAAGTTGATTATCATAGAAAACGGAAATTTGTATCACAAAATGGGAAATATCTACTTTCCGGGAAAGTTGGTTAGATAACCAAATTTGCCGAAAATAGATTATCATAGAAAGCGGAAATTTGTATCATAAAATGGGAAATATCTACTTTCCGGAAAGGTGGAGGATAACCAACTTTCCCGCAAATAGATTATCATAGAAAACGGGAAATTTGTATCATAAATGGGAAATATCTACTTTCCACGAAAGTTGGTTAGATAAACAACTTTCCGAAAATAGATTATCATAGAAAACGGGAAATTTGTATCATAAAAATGGAAATATCTACTTTCCGCGAAAGTTGAGTTAGATAAACAACTTTCCGAAAATATATTATCATAGAAAACGGGAAATTTGTATCATAAAAAGGAATATCTACTTTCCGAAAGTTGTTAGATAACCAACTTTCCCGAAAATAGATTATCATAGAAAACGGGAAATTTGTATCATAAAAATGGGAAATATCTACTTTCCGCGAAAGTTATTAGATAAACAACTTCCGAAAATAGATTATCATAGAAAACGGGAAATTTGTATCATAAAAATGGAAATATCTACTTTCCGGGAAAGTTGATATTTACTTTCCCGAAAGTAGATAGATTTTCACTTTTCGGGAAAGTAGATTATCGATTTTCGGGGGAATAGTTTTCGAATTTTGGGGAAATATTACCTAATTTTGCGAAGTAGATTATCATAGAAAACGGAAATTTGTATCATAAAAAATGGAAATATCTACTTTCCGCGAAGTTGAGTTAGATAAACAACTTTCCCGAAAATAGATTATCATAGAAAACGGAAATTTGTATCATAAAAAATGGAAATATCTATTTTCCGGGAAAGTTGATATCTACTTTCCGAAAAGTAGATAGATTTTCTACTTTGGAAAGTAGATTATCGATTTTCGGGGAATAGATTGAATTTTGGGGAAATATTACCTAATTTTGCGAAGTAGATTATCATAGAAAACGGGAAATTTGTAACATAAAAATGGGAAATATCTACTTTCCGGAAAGGTTATCTACTCTCGAGAAGTAGATAGTATTTCAACTTTTCGGAAAGTAGATTATCGACTTTTTGGGGAAGTAGATTTTCGTATTTTCGGGGAAATATTACCTAATTTTGGGAAGTAGATTATCATAGAAAACGGAAATTTGTATCACAAAAATGGAAATATCTACTTTCCGAAAGTTGGTAGATAACCAAATTTGCCGAAAATAGATTATCATAGGAAATTTGTATCATAAAAATGGAATATCTACTTTCCGGGAAAGTTGTTAGATAACCAACTTTCCCGGAAATAGATTATCATAGAAAACGGAAATTTGTATCATAAATGGGAAATATCATTTCGAAAGTTGATAGATAACCAAATTTGCCGAAAATAGATTATCGGAAAACGGGAAATTTGTATCATAAAAAATGGGAAATATCTACTTTCCGCGAAAGTTGTTAGATAAACAACTTTCCCGAAAATAGATTATCATAGAAAACGGAAATTTGTATCATAAAAAATGGAATTATCTACTTTCCGCGAAAGTTGGTTAGATAAACAACTTCCCGAAAATAGATTATCATAGAAAACGAAATTTGTATCATAAAAATGGAAATATCTACTTTCCGGGAAAGTTGGTTAGATAACCAACTTTCCCGAAAATAGATTATCATAGAAACGGAAATTTGTATCATAAAAAATGGGAAATATCTACTTTCCGCGAAAGTTGGTTAGATAAACAACTTTCCCGAAAATAGATTATCATAGAAAACGGGAAATTTGTATATAAAAAATGGGAAATATCTACTTTCCGGGAAAGGATATCTACTTTTCCGAAAAGTAGATAGATTTTCTACTTTTCGGGAAAGTAGATTATCGATTTTTCGGGGAATAGATTTTCGAATTTTGGGGAAATATTACCTAATTTTGTGAAGTAGATTATCATAGAAACGGGAAATTTGTATCATAAAAATGGGAAATATCTACTTTCCGGAAAGTTGGTTATTCATCACCGAAAAGTAGATAGATTTTCTTTTCGAAAGTAGATTATCGACTTTGGGAAGTAGATTTTCGTATTTTCGGGGAATATTACCTAATTTTGAAGTAGATTATCATAGAAACGGGAAATTTGTATCACAAAAAAGGAAATATCTACTTTCCGGGAAAGTTAAGGATAACCAAATTTGCAAAATAGATTATCATAGAAAACGGGAAATTTGTATCATAAAAATGGAATATCTACTTTCCGGGAAAGTTGGTTAGATAACCAACTTTCCCGAAAATGATCATAGAAAACGGAAATTTGTAACTAAATGGGAAATATCTACTTTCCGGGAAAGTTGATTAGATAACCAAATTTGCCGAAATAGATTATCATAGAAAACGGAAATTTGTATCATAAAAATGGGAAATATCTACTTTCCGCGAAAGTTGAGTTAGATAAACAACTCCCAAAATAGATTATCATAGAAAAACGGAAATTTGTATCATAAAAATGGGAAATCTACTTTCCGGGAAAGAGATTATCGATTTTTCGGGAATAGATTTTCGAATTTTGGGGAAATATTACCTAATTTTGGAAGTAGATTATCATAGAAAACGGAAATTTGTATCATAAAAATGGGAAATATCTACTTTCCGGAAAGTTGGTTATCTACTTCACCGAAAGTAGATAGATTTTTACTTTTCGGGAAAGTAGATTATCGATGGGGAAGTAGATTTCGTATTGGGGAAATATCAATTTTGGGAAGTTGATTATCATA
>NW_024741901.1:24426481-24559851 GCF_018991925.1 Homarus americanus | reverse complement strand
CATGAGCACCACAACAGCTGTCAGTTACATCAGTTGGCAACCCACACTACTTTTCTCTCTCACAATGTAACCGTCCCTGCTTCCTCCTCCTCCTATTATCTTCTTCTGTCATCACCGCCATTTCCTTCTTCTTCTCCTCACCAGATTCTACTCCTCCTCCCCACCCCCTCCCCACATCACCTCCTCCCTCCCACCACCACCTCCCTCCTCCCACCACCACCTCTTCCTCACCCTCCTCCTCCCCACCACCTTCACCCCTCCTCCTCACCACCTCACCTCCTCCTCCCTCCCCCACCACCCTTCCCTCACCCCTCCTCCTCCCCACCACCCTCTTCCTCCTCACCCTCCTCCTCCTCACCACCTCTTCTCACCCCTCCTCCCTCCCCACCACCTCTTCTCCAACTCTTACCCAGATAAATCAGGAAGGAAAAAAGGAAACCGTAAGAGGGAAAAAGTAGCTGACGAATGTGAAGTGGGCCAAGGTCGGACGGCATGAGGTAAGAGGAAAGGAAGAGGAGAAAGGTTGGAGGGGTGAAGGAGGAAGAGGAGAGAAGGAAGGAGGAGGAGGAGAGAAGGAAGTGATTACCCAAGATGGCTTCCTCCTCACGCCATCCTTACCTTACCTACGTTATCTTGGTAATGGTCAGGTGAGGTGAGAACTTGGTGTTAAAAGAGGAACCAGAGCGTTAACATACTTAAGAGGCTACACACACACACACACACACACACACACACACACACACACACACACACACACACACACACACACACACACACACACACACACACACACACACACACACACACACACACACACACACACACACACACATTTCCAACAACATAATAGAGCAACTCTCCTTGTCATAGAAGAGAGAAGGGTCCACGACGGTCAGTATTGAACACTCTTAATTCTCACTACACTCTCTCCTCTCTCTCTCTCTCTTTATTGCTTTCTTTTCTTTCTATCTCTTAATGTGGTGTATGTATGTGTGTCTGTATGAGCGTACGAAGCAAGTTTATCAAAGCACACACACACACACACACACACACACACACACACACACACACACACACACACATCTCTCCTTGAAAATGAACGGGGAGAAACACCTACATCCGTCGGAAAAATAAAAACAGTGACTCAGAGATGTAGTCCATACCCCTTCCTGAGGTGCCTGTGTGTGCCACCTGCCCCCCTGCCCAGACCTTCCCTGAGGTGCCTGTGTGCCACCTGCCCAGACCTTCCCTGAGGTGCCTGTGCCACCTGCCCTCCTGCCCATACCCTTCCTGGAGGTGCCCAGCACCTGCCCTCCTGCCCAGACCCTTCCTGAGGTGCCTGTGAGTGCCACCTGCCCCTGCCCATACCCCCTTCCCGAGGTGCCTGTTGTGCCACCTGCCCTCCCTGCCAAGACCCTTCCCTGAGGTGCCTGTGCCACCTGCCCTCCTGCCCAGACCCTCCTGAGGTGCCTGTGCCACCTGCCCTCCTGCCCAGACCCTTCCTGAGGTGCCTGTGCCACCTGCCTCCCGCCCCATAATCCTTCCTGAGGTGCCTGTTAGTGCCACCTGCCCTCCTGCCCAGACCCTTCCTGAGGTGCCTGTGTGTGCCACCTGCCCTCCTGCCCAGACCCCTTCCTGAGGTGCCTGTGTGTGCCACCTGCCCTCCCGCCCAACCCTTCCCGAGGTGCCTGTGTGCCACCTGCCCTCCTGCCCATACTCCCTTCCTGAGGTGCCTGTGTGCCACCTGCCCTCCTGCCCAGACCCTTCCTGAGGTGCCTGTGTGTGCCACCTGCCCTCCCGCCCAGACCTTCCTGAGGTGCCTGGTGTGCCACCTGCCTCCTGCCCAGACCCTTCCCTGAGGTGCCTGTGTCCACCGCCCTCCCCCGCCCAGACCCTTCCGAGGTGCCCTGCCACCTGCCTCCTGCCCAGACCCTTCCCGAGGTGCCTGTGTGTGCCACCTGCCCTCCTGCCCAGACCTCCTGAGGCCTGTTGTGCCACCTGCCCTCCTGCCACATACCCTTCCTGAGGTGCCTGTGTGTGCCACCTGCCCTCCCCGCCCAGACCCCTTCCCTGAGGTGCCTGTGTGTGCCACCCTCCCTGCCCAGACCCTTCCCTGAGGTGCCCAGGTGCCACCTGCCCTCCCGCCCAGACCCTTCCTGAGGTGCCTGTGTGTGCCACCTGCCCTCCTCCCGCCCAGACCTTCCTGAGGTGCCTGTGCCACCTGCCCTCCCTGCCCAGACCCCTGAGGTGCCTGTGCCACCTGCCCCGCCCAGACCCTTCCTGAGGTGCCCCAGGTGCCACCTGCCCTCCCCTGCCCAGACCTTCCTGAGGTGCCTGTGTGCCACCTGCCCTCCCGCCCATACCCTTCCTGAGGTGCCTGAGTGTGCCACCTGCCCTCCTGCCCAGACCCTTCCTGAGGTGCCTGTGTGCCACCTGCCCCCTCCCGCCCAACCCTTCCTGAGGTGCCTGTGCAAAGCACTCCCCCCTCCTGCCCAGACCCTTCCCTGAGGTGCCTGTGTGCCACCTGCCCCCTGCCCAGGATCCTTCCTGAGGTGCCTGTGTAAAGCACCTGCCCTCCTGCCCATACCCTTCCTGAGGTGCCTGTGTGCCACCTGCCCCTGCCCATACCTCCCTGAGGTGCCTGTGTGTGCCACCTGCCTCCCGCCCACACCTTCCTGAGGTGCCTGTGCCACCGCCCTCCTGCCCATACCCCTCCCTGAGGTGCCTGTGTGTGCCACCTGCCCTCCCGCCACAATACCCCCCTGAGGTGCCTGTGTGTGCCACCTGCCCCTCCCGCCCATACCCTTCCTGAGGTGCCTGTGAACCACCCTCCTGCCCAGACCCCTTCCTGAGGTGCCCAGGTAGCCACCTGCCCTCCTGCCCACACCCTCCCCTGAGGTGCCTGTGCACACCCTGCCCTCCCGCCCATACCCTTCCCTGAGGTGCCTGTGTGCCACCTGCCCTCCCGCCCAGACCCTTCCTGAGGTGCCTGTGTGCCACCTGCCCTCCCGCCCAGACCCCCCTTCCTGGAGGTGCCTGTGTGCCACCTGCCCTCCTGCCCAGACCCTTCCTGGAGGTGCCCAGGTGCCACCTGCCCTCCCAAGGCTCCAGACCCTTCCCTGAGGTGCCTGTGTGTGCCACCTGCCCTCCCGCCCAGACCCTTCCTGGAGGTGCCTGTGTGTGCCACCTGCCTCCTGCCCAGAACCCTTCCTGAGGTGCCTGTGTGTGCCACCTGCCCTCCTGCCCATACCCTTCCTGAGGTGCCCTTGGTGCCACCTGCCCTCCTGCCCAGACCCTTCCCTGAGGAGCCCAGTGTGCCACCTGCCCTCCCGCCCATACCCTTCCTGAGGTGCCTGTGTGTGCCACCTGCCCTCCCCTGCCCAGACCCTTCCTGAGGTGCTCTGTGTGTGCCACCTGCCCTCCTGCCCATACCCTTCCTGGGAGGTGCCTGTGTGTGCCACCTGCCCTGCCCACACCCCTTCCTGAGGTGCCCAAAGCACCTGCCCTCCCGCTCCATACCCCTTCCCGGAGGTGCCTGTGTGTGTGCCACCTGCCCTCCCGCCCATACCTTCCCTGAGGTGCCTGTGTAGGCCACCTGCCCCCTGCCCATACCCTTCCTGAGGTGCTCAGGGGAAGCACTCTGCCCTCCCGCCCACACCCTTCCTGAGGTGCCTGTGTGCCACCTGCCCTCCCGCCCATACCCTTCCCGAGGTGCCTGTGTAAGCCACCTGCCCTCCCGCCCATAGATGACCTTTTAACCTTCAGCTGTGACCTTAACTCTTAATACAGAAGCTTAAATTTGAAGCTGGTGGTACTATGAACTTTGAATGACCTCTTAAAACTTTGACCTTTGACATAGAGGCTTTAAAGCATACCCATACTTGTAATGTACCTGTATTTATCTGCATATAAAACCTCTATTAACGGACGGTATAGTAGAAAATCCGTTATATCGGGTGTCCATTAGATATCAAACAAGAACAATAATAAGAACAAGAAAATACGAAGGTTCAAAGTAAAACAAATCAATTAACCTGTCGACCACTTATAGCGAAGGTTTCGTCTATGGCTTCCACGTTAAAATTTACCTGGAATTTAAGTTTGGTAATAGGGAGGGTGGGAGGGAGGGCAAGCAGAGGGAGAGAGAGGGAAGGAGGAGGGTGGGAGGGGCGAAAGGAGGAGGGAGGGAGGGAGGAGGGAGGGAGGGAGGGAGGGAGGAGGAGGGAGGAGGAAGCAAGCAGAGGGAGAGAGGGAAGGAGGAGGGTAGGGAGGAAGTAAGGAGAAGGAAGGAAGGGAGGAGGAGGGAGGAGGAAGAAAAAGAGGGAGGAGGGAAACGTCGAGGAGGAGGGGGAGGAGGAGGAGGAGGAGGAGGAAAGACCTTCAGTACAGCACCACAAGTGAGTCACAGGAACACAACGACCTGGGGCTGAGATGGATAGTCACAGCCCTGAGACCTAGCCCCCTCCTATAGTCTTGTTGAGTCATAACCAACCTAACCTCCTTCACTCACCAATTCTCACTCAGG
Source organism: Homarus americanus (assembly GCF_018991925.1). Taxonomy (NCBI): domain Eukaryota; kingdom Metazoa; phylum Arthropoda; class Malacostraca; order Decapoda; family Nephropidae; genus Homarus; species Homarus americanus. The sequence goes on along the minus strand of NW_024741901.1, from coordinate 24,555,326 downwards.
AGGGAAGAAAGAAACCCACCAATGCAAGGAAAATATGGAGGTTGGTATCGTCCGGGTCCAGCTGTTCAAACATGTCGGTGACGTGTTGTGCCTGCTGTAAACACTATAGCGAGGTGACGTGGGCCAGAACTCGCTACTCTCCTCCGTCTGTCTGTCTGTCTCCCCCTCCGTCTGTCTGGTTCGTTTGTCTTCCTCCCTGATTACCTGTCTATGCCTCCCTCCCCTCGTCTGTCTGTCTCCTTCTCCTTGTCTGACTATCTGTCTGTACCCTTCCACAGGTAGGGAAATAAACAAAGGTTGAGAAGGGTAACAAAGCAACGGAGAGAGAGAGAGAGAGAGAGAGAGAGAGAGAGAGAGAGAGAGAGAGAGAGAGAGAGAGAGAGAGAGAGAGAGAGAGAGAGAGAGAGAGAGAGACCGTCTACAAACACTCTCCTCTTCGTGGTCGTCAAGGCGGCGGCGGAACACCTGAGTTGCGACACCATTAAGAGAGCCAGTGCCGTCACCATCACCCATCACCACAATCATCATCATCATCACAAGACGTCAGCCTCTGGGTCACAGCCAAGACGGTAACTTCGCCTCCAAATTTCTTCAGGAACCGGCGACCTCTTAACCCCCTGAACAAATGTCCTGATTGGTAAGATTCCAGAAATGTCCTGATTGGCAAGATCCTGACATGTCCAAAGTTGTTCGCAAGCGGTACTGAATTATGATGACACAAAAACAAATGTTATGTTAGGCTGTAACCTCGTCATGTTTATTGGGTGTGCCCTGCCCGTATAGTGTTGATGGAGGCAGATGAGAGACCCAGAGTAGGTTGAGGTGTTGGGTGGTGGAGGTGAGCTTGCTGCGTATAATACGCCTGAAGCAGCGAGTTTGAATAGCTGGTCTGATCACGTGATGCCCGGCAGGGCACCGCCAGCCTCACTGTAGCTCCCCATCACACCACCAACACCTAACCTGTTTCTCCTGAAGACTTTCAACACGTAAGTTTAACTTGCACTTATTGTGTACACAGGTAGACTGTGTCCATTGCTTCGTTTATCATTGTGACGACATAAAATTATGGCAAATTAAGTACTCATTGTAAGTGTTAAGATTAGACTAATCACATAGCTATGATTGTTATGTAAATATATATTGGATTAGACATTTATGTGATTGCCTATGTATGATTTATTTGAAATACTAAAATGAATTGTATTCAACAGGTTTGACCGAATTATAATGTTTGAGTTTAACGTGACGAGTCTATTAAGATCCTTGAACAGCCCGGACGGCGGTTATATCCGTAATGGTGCAAGATTCCGGAAATGTCTTGAATGGTGCAAGATTCATTCTCTGTATACCTTTAAATATGTGACCATTTCATAACTAAACACAGTAGTGGAAACCGTTAAATGTAATCCTAATAATAATTAAAGATTACGATTACAATTTCAAGTGTATAGTTTGATTACGATTACAAACACTCAATAACGATTACTGGAACAAGTGTAATTAATGACGACTGCAGATTACGACTAACCCCCATGTCTCTACACCTCACAACAACGACCACTGCCGGCTAACTACGACCTCTTTACCTACACGCCGTCAACAGGACACAAGAACGACCACGGGGAGGAGGAGGAGATAATGTGGTCGTTCTTAGTCATCAAGTCTTACTAAATCCTCCGCCACACATACTCTCCTCCTCCTCTCCCTCCTCTCTCCATTAGTTTGAAAGCTTCCATCCCACGCCCTCCCACTGCTGCCACGCCCTCCCACCTACTGTCTGCACGCCCTCCCTAGCTGTCGGCCACGCCCTCCCATCTGTTGCTATGCCCACCTATTACTGCCACCCCCCCTATCTGTTGTTGTTGCCACGCCCACCTACTGCCGCTGCTTAATAAAAATCTCAAAACACACACTCTCTCTCTCTCTCCTGGGATCATCATCACAGGAGGTTCAAGCACACACGAGGCCAACTTGTTTGTGTTTCCATCTGCCATTCTGAATTTTTCTCACCGCCATGGTAAAGCATATCCGTCACGTTAAACACACACACACACACACACACACACACACACACACACACACACACACACACACACACACACACACAGTGAACCTTCAGGTGATAATTGTGTTTTTTTTACATCTGGTGATATTAAGCGATAATTGCCGGTTAGTAGACAGGTATTTCCCAGGTATGATGATAAAGTGATAGTGTGTTCTCTAGTTTATACCTAATTATTAAGACTCTCTCTCTCTCTGAACTTGACGTTAGGTTAGGTTCAACTCATAACCACTGACCTGTTGACGTTCGCGTCGTAACCGAACCTGACCCAACTTTCACACACACACACACACACACACACACACACACACACACACCACACACACACACACACACACACACACACACACACACACACACACACACACACACACACACACACACAAAAACACGACCAATCACTCACACATCCAATCAATTACGTAACAGCTAGTTCACATCCGCCGGCCAATAACCAATCACGCCAATAACACTCACTCACACAGCCAACCAATCACATTAACGGCTAGTGCACGTTCGCTGGCCAATAACAATTAAGGGATGAACGCCACACACACACACGACCCAGGTAGCTAAGTCACCAGTCTTTTTAAGTATCAAAAACTATGTACCTTGATTTATGACTCATGATTCTATGTCTTGCTGACTCATGACTATGCCTGGCTGACTCATGATTCTATGTCTTGCTGACTCATGACTCTAGCAATCCTGTGAATCAGAGTAAATTCGGATTACATGAAGATTAACAACCCCCCCTGATGATTAAGCACCCTGACCTGATCTGATCTAACCTAATAAGAACAGAAGAACATAAGAATAAGGAGTTCGTACAGTCGATGGCCTGTGCATGGCAGCTCCTGTCGAGAGTTACTACCACTCTTCATCATCCAAGAATCTATCTAGCCTCCTTTTTGAACTTTCCAGAGTTCCCGCACTTACTACAAAGTTGCTAGTTTGTTCCACTCCGTCCACCAATTCTATTTGTGAACCAGTTTCTTCCTATCTCCTCCTAAACCTAAACTTATCCAACTTAAATCCGTTGTTCGAGTCCTATCCTGCTCGATATTATAAGAACTTTATCTATATCCCCTTTATTGATTCCTTTTCACCCACTTAAATACTTCAATCATATCTCCCGCACCTCTTCGTCTTTCTAGGAATGCAAGTTAAGTTTCTTTTAACCTATCCTGATATGGAAGGTTTCTAAGTCCCGAATAATTTTTGTCATTCTTCGCTGCACCGACTCTAGTGAATTTATATCCATTCTATAATAGGGGCACCAGAACTGAACCGCATAATCGAGGTGCGGCCTGACTAGCGCAAGATATAGTTGCAATAAGACCTCTGCACTCTTGATACTTACACTTCTAGATATAAAACCCAATACTCTGTTTGCCTTATTTCGAACATTAACGCACTGTTTTCTAGGCCGTAGGTCCGGCCATAAGTACCCCTAGGTCTCTTTTCACAAGTCGACTTTCTAGGTTGATGTTGTTAAGGCTGTATACATTATAAGTATTTGTTCTTCCAATATTAAGTACGCTGCATTTGCTGGTGTTGAATTTCATTTGCCATTTTTCAGACCACTCCTGCAGTTTATTTAGATCTCCTGTAATGCATTTGCATCCTGCCCTGAATTAATTTGTTGCCCTATTTTGGTGTCATCCGCAAACTTGCTTATGTCACTGCTGATCCCAGTATCCAGATCGTTTATGAGATTATGAACAAGAGTGGGCCTAGCACTGACCCCCTGGGAACCCCACTGGTTACACGGCCCCACTCAGATTTAACACCATCTACGCTGACCCTCTGCGTTCTATCGGTGAGCCATGATTTTATCCAATTTAAAACTTTGCCCTCGATACCATGAGCCTTTAATTTTTCTGAAGCCTCTGATGCGGTATTTCGTCAAATGCTTTGCTAAAGTCCAAGTAAATAACATCGTAATTTTGTCATTATCTACTACCTCGAAGACTTTCCTAAAAACGTTAGCAGATTTGTTAGACAAGATCTTCCCTTGTAAACCCAAAATTAAATAATACTCCTTGCCACCCCTTCCCCCTAACCCCACCCTTTGCCACCCCTCACCAGGTAAGCTCCTAACTCAAGTTCATTTCCGGTGAGAGCGGCAATTAGCGGCCACAAAGGCAAACTAACTGCAGCGTAATGAAAGCGTTCACTGACGAGACGCAAGCACGCACACATCACCACTAACGGGAGAGCAAGCAAGCAACGGGGCGAATAAGTAAGCAAGCAACGGGGCGAATAAGTAAGCAACGGGGCGAACAGGTAACAAGGGGCGAACAGATAAACAATGCAAGCACTACCCCTTGTGACATGGTTGTGGGGATCATACCTTGTTGTGTTTGACCTTCACCATGAGGAGTGAAGTGAGGGGTAGTGAGGAGTGAAGTGAGGGGTAGTGAAGTGAGGGGTAGTGAGGAGTGAAGTGAGGGGTGATGGAGGGGGGAGGGGGGGAGTGATGGGGGTGAGGAAGAGGTTGAGGGTGAGTGAGAAGGAGAATGAAAGGAGTGGGAAGAGGGTGCCTCCACTAAGAAGTCCCTCATCCCTTTGTTGTGGCAAATCTGACTCAATCGCTTCCTTCATCCTGGATTCTAGAGCTGCGGTGAGGAATGGACAGACAGACGCGCAGATGGTGGGATGAACACACACACACACACACACACACACACACACACACACACACACACACACCTCTCTGCATGCCTGACAATAACAACGGGTGTATGCTGGGAAAGATAATAATCAGTCTACGAGCTTTTTAACAAGTCTCACCCACTCGCTCACTCACCATCACCATCAGCACCATTATCACCACAACCACTATCACTACCACCATCATTACCACTCACCACAACTACTACCATCTTCTCGTGATCTCTGTCTTAACAAGTAGGTAGAGATCATCTGAGTCATACACCACAAAACCAACCAACCAACCCAGACAGACAGACATACAAAAACATCAGCTCATGAGAGAGAGGCAGGCACTGATGGCACTCTTGATCACCAACAGTTGTCGTGCCAGGGATCCAAGGTCACGGCCAACTCTTGTTTATCATGCCAGAATATGACCCACTTACTCCCACACGGTCAAACACAGATAAACAACCATTACCAGACGGTTTCTATGGTCTCTAGATGGTCTATGTCACTCTTATGTGGTCTCTAGATGGTCTATGTCACTCTTATGTGGTCTCTGGATGGTCTATGTCACTCTTATGTGGTCTCTGGATGGTCTATGTCACTCTTATGTGGTCTCTGGATGGTCTATGTCACTCTTATGTGGTCTCTGGATGGTCTATGTCACTCTTATGTGGTCTCTGGATGGTCTATGTCACTCTTATGTGGTCTCTGGATGGTCTATGTCACTCTTATGTGGTCTCTGGATGGTCTATGTCACCTTTATGTGGTCTCTGGATGGTCTCAAGAGAACCACATCCAGATGGTCTCTTTGGTCTCTTAATCTTCAGGTGATATAAACTGTGATGTTTTAATCAACAGGTGATCACAAGGTCAGAACCAGTTAAGTTTATTATTTTCGGGGTGTGGGTGACCTTTAACACCAATCACCTGCTGGTGGTGATAGTGGTACAGGTGGTGGGCGGTGGAGACAGGTCCTTATGGTGGTGGTGGTGGTGTAGGATGGTAGAGGTGGTGAAAGTAGTAGGTGGCAGCAAAACCCATATATGTACACTGTATAAACTTTCTCCATCACCACCAGAGAGGAATTTGAAGAGTCGTCACGCTTCAAGAGACTCCCCCTCTTCATCCCCGAGAGAAAACCCAAGGATTTATCCAGGCATGACGAGAGGAGACACAGAACCACGACACAGCACCACGCACACAGCACCACGACACAGAACCACGACACAGCACCACGACACAGAACTACGACATAACCACGACACAGAACCCCGCCACAGCACCACGACACAGAACCCCGCCACAGCACCACGACACAGAACCCCGCCACAGCACCACGACACAGAACCCCGACACAGCACCACGACACAGAACCCGCCACAGCACCCACGACAGAACCCCGCCACAGCAGCACGACACAGAACCCGCCACAGCAGCACGACACAGAACCCCGACACAGCACCACGACACAGAACGCCACAGCACCACGACACAGAACCCGCCACAGCAGCACGACTCAGAACCGCCACAGCACCACGACACAGAACCCCGCCACAGCACCACGACACAGAACCCGCCACAGCACCACGACACAGAACCCCGCCACAGCACCGACACAGAACTACGACACAGCACCACGACACAGAACCCCGCCACAGCACCACGACACAGAACGCCACAGCAGCACGACACAGAACCCGCCACAGCACCACGACACAGAACCCGCCACAGCAGCACGACACAGAACCCGCCACAGCACCACGACACAGAACCCCGCCACAGCACCGACACAGAACCCCGCCACAGCACCGACAGAGAACCCCGCCACAGCACCACGACACAGAACTACGACACACCACGACACAGAACCCCGCCACAGCAGCACGACACAGAACCCGCCACAGCACCACGACACAGAACTACGACACAGCACCACGACACAGAACCCGCCACAGCAGCACGACACAGAACCCGCCACAGCACCACGACACAGAACTACGACACAGCACCACGACACAGAACTACGACACAGCACCGACCAGAACCCGCCACAGCACCACGACCAGAACTACGACACAGCACCACGACCAGAACTACGACACAGCACCACCACATAACCCGACACAAACGCCACAGCACACGACACAGAACCCCGCCACAGCACCACGACACAGAACGCCACAGCACCACGACACAGAACCCGCCACAGCACCACGACACAGAACCCCGCCACAGCACCGACACAGAACCCCGCCACAGCACCGACACAGAACCCCGCCACAGCAGCACGACACAGCACCCCGCCAGAACCCGCCACAGCACCACGCCACAGCCTGCAGGATGAAGCTGTTCCCCGAGAGGTCTTGTTCCAGACGTCCTTCAGGTTATAGTGGCACCTACAGGAGCCAGGAGTGACTAGTGCCATCTGACTAAACAAACATCTACTTGGGTGAACAGCTGGTGGTGATGGCACACAAACCCCTGAGGACCAATTTGGCACTATTACTGCACCCACCCCATGATCACCCTCCTTCCCATCTCTCTCCTGGTTTCTCTCTCTCCCTTCTCCTTAGTGCAGATGGGTGTTGTTCTTTCTCCTGGCTACCCACCCCTATCTTCCTCTCCCACCTCCTCTCTATCTTCTCCTCCACCTCCTCCCCTCTTCCTCTCCCCACCTCCCTTCCATCTTCCTCTCCCCACCTCCTCCCCTATCTTCCTCTCCCCACCTTCCTCTCTATCTTCCCTCTCCCCACCTCCCTCCCTATCTTCCCTCTCCCCACCTCCTCTCTATCTTCCTCTCCCCACCTCCCTCCGTATCTTCTTCTCCCCCACCTCCCTCCCCATCTTCCTCCTCCCCACCTCCCTCCCTCTTCCCTCCACCTCACCACATCTCCCTTCCACCAACCTCTCCTTCCCCCCTCCATTCCCTACCTTATATATACACATACCTCCGCCCCGCCCACACACAAGGTAATGCTCTTCATTGCCATTGTGTGGTTGACAGAAGTGACTGTGGTTGGCAGGATGGTAGTATAGGTGTTCAACCCCTCCCTGCAAACACCAACCCACCCACCCCACCACGCCCCCCACCACGCCCCCTCCCCCCTTCAAGGAGCCTTAACTGTGTACCGATTACTAACACGCATTAGGTCCTGTTTTGGCCATACCTATAAAAACAACAACAACACACACCCAGGTTAAGATCCATTGATATTATTGTCCAAGGTAGGTATGTTTGGTTACACACACACACACACACACACACACACACACACACACACACACACACACACACACACACACACACACACACACACACACACCTGTAGTGAGAAGGATCAACAAACATTCGATTCAAACATCAGGTTAGGTTAGGTAGTTTAATCCTCCTCCTCCTCCTCCTCCTCTCCCTCCTCCTCCTCCTCCTCCTCCACCGTGAAGGACACACTCAAAACTCACTAATCAAGGCCCTCAACACCCCCCCTCCCCACCGGCCATGACAGGTGACCCAAGATGACAAAACAGGTAATTGTCCCCCCCACCCACCCCCTCTCCTCTCCTACCTGCAAGTGGACCATAACTCACTTCAACAGAAGGAAAACAAGGGTTCTGGAACTCACCCCCCAAGTGAAGCAACACACACACACACACACACACACACACACACACACACACACACACACACACTCAGCTATCAAAACTCATAAATTTTTTTCCATATAATTTGTTCATTAACAAGACAATTGAACTGACAGACGCAGAACGCACACACGGGCGCAAGAAGACAGACAGACGGACGGACGGATGGGTGGGTGGCATCCCTAAGACCTCTTCCTGAGAATAAGAGGCTCCGCAGAGGTGAATTCTCACACACACACACACACACACACACACACACACACACACACACACACACACACACACACACACACACACACACACACACACACACACACACACACACACACACACACACACACACACACACACACACTACCAAAAACAGGCTGAGACAAAAATCCCAGAGATGTTGGGGTGAGAGGGTTTGATCCAAGCACCTCGAACAAATGAGTCAAGTTTTTGCTTGTGGCCGCATTCACCCAGTAGCCACTCCACCCCCCTCATTCCTTCCTCCTCTCCTCTCCCGCCATTCCTCTTTCTGGTTTAGCCTACTCTTACTGTTCAGCCCCTCAGCTTAATTCACCTGAAAATTAACCACCCTAGCGCCAACCTAACCTAACCTAACCCTCATTAATTGTTTCAGAGACGGACACACACATAGGCCTATATACACAAAAACAAACACTTAAAGGTCTACAGTCTACACAAACGCATAGGCCTACACAAAACACACACACACAGATCTACACATACTCAAGCCTACACAAACACACACACATAGGATTACATACATACATACATACACACACATGAATATCACCAACTACACACGAGTGAGGGGTAGGGTAGGGGACACCTACACTTATACTCATCCTATTAACACTCATACTTATCCTGGCAACTCTAATCCTACTTACACCCACTACTGATCCTCACCGTCACTCCCCCCATCCTCCTCACCTCCACTACCAACCCTCATCATGGCCACTACCAACCCTCATCATGGCCACTACCAACTCACCATTACTACCATCATGGCCACTACCAACCTCACCATGGCCACTACCATCATGGCTACTACCAATCCTCATCATGGCCACTACCAACCCTCATGGCCACTACCAACCCTCACCATGGCCACTACTAACCCTCACCATGGCCACTACCAACCCTCACCATGGCCACTACCAACCCTCATCATGGCCACTACCAACCCTCATCATGGCCACTACCAACCCTCACCATGGCCACTACCAACCTCACCATGGCCACTACCATCATGGCCACTACCAACCTCACCATGGCCACTACCATCATGGCCACTACCAACCCTCACCATGGCCACTACCATCATACTACCACCTCATCATGGCCACTACCAACCTCACCATGGCCACTACCATCATGGCCACTACCAACCCTCACCATGGCCACTACCATCATGGCTACTACCAACCTCACCATGGCCACTACCATCATGACTAAACCTCACCATGGCCACTACCAACCTCACCATGGCTCTACCATCATACCCCTACCATTAACCCAACACCTCACCATACTACCACAACACCTCACCATGGCTACAACCAACCCTCACCATGGCCACTAAACCCCTCACCATGGTCACAACCAACCTCACCATGGCCACAACCAACCTCACCATGGCCACACATCACCCAGACATAAAAAGCTAAATTGATCGCATGGTTGATCTTATCTTCACTCCCGCTATAAGCACCATTCTAAAACAATGCAGTAGTCAGGGTCTCTAGATCAGCTGCTGAGGGGAGGAGAGGGGAGGGGGAGGAGAGGGGTGAGGGGGGAGAGGGGTGAGGGGGAGGAGGGTGAGGGGGAGGAGGGTGAGGGGGAGAGTGGGGTGAGGGGAGGAGTGGGGTGAAGGGGAGGAGAGGGAGGGAGAGACCAGGTATGTACTTTGTGTCTCAATTTCTCACTGATACACCTGGATTAATTTGTTTTACCTGACTCTTAATATATCACCTGTCAGTCTTCTCAAACACGTACAGATTCACACACACACACGATTTCACACACACACGTGTGATTTTATCAAGATATATATATATATATATATATATATATATATATATATATATATATATATATATATATATATATATATATATATATATATATATATATGCAAGTAAATCACTGTAGTAGCAAGGATTTGATAAAGAGTGAGGGTGACCAGGTCCACAATGGTCAGGTCTCACCCTCCTCTGTATATACACCTTGATTTGTATTACTCTCTAGTCTGTATCACCCCTGAAGATGAATTACACGAAAGCGCTTGGGAACTGTGTTTCTTTCTTTCCTTGTGGTTATCACATATATATATATATATATATATATATATATATATATATATATATATATATATATATATATATATACAGTATATTAAATCCACCCACACCACTACCACCACTCCCACTACCACTACTACCACCAAAACCAGTCCCTCTACCACCACCTGGACCGGTTTGTTCTAAATGGATGTTCGCTTGTTAGTACTTGGGCGGAGTCTGCGCACCCTGCATAACTGCGCTTTAACGAGGCTTAAGGCACACACACACACACACACAAGAGACAGACAGACACATCAGTGATTCGTTGAGTAAATTTTAGAGACTATAAATAGCTTAATAGCTTATAACACCCACTGGATACCTCACTTTCACCTCTCCCTCTCTCCCTCCTTCTCTCCTACGTGACTCCACCGTTTGCTTACCAACTCAACTGCCTGCTTGTTCTGTCTGATTACCGTCCTGATTGCTTCGTCTACTTACCAGCCTCTCTTCACTGCCCACTGTTGACGGCCACTCAGGGTGATCAACTTACCTGTGGAGACAAAGGAAATTAGTTAAGTTAATTGGGTTGGGTTGGGTTAGGTTAGGTTTAGGTGGAGCTAAGGTAAGCCAAGCCAGGGTAGACACACACCATACCACGCCACACCATACCACGCCACAATACACCACACCACAGGAGGCCGAGTCGTAGATACCCTGCTGATACAAGGTCGACCGAAACCACAACACCACACACACACACACACACACACACACACTAATACCTACAATAACTACCTGCGGGTTACAGCGTTGGGTGGTAAACAAAACATACTGGGGGTGGTGGGGAGAGTAGGAGAGGAACGTGAGGAGAGAGAGAATAAGGAGAGGGGACGTAGCGAGGAGAGGGAGGGAAGGAGGAAGAAGGCAAGTGAAGGAGAATGGGGACAGCAAGAGAAACGTGAAGGAGAAGAGAGATGGTATGTGAAAAGAGAAGGAAGGGGTGTGTGTGTGTGTGTGTGTGTGTAAACCCCTTTCCACCCTTCCTCCCAGGCCAGCGTCCATCAAGGTCACCCCATCAATGCCCTGACCATCGGCAAGGTCACCACAGTGTTTACATAACATCGTACATAGCTTGGGGGGAGGGGGGAGCACTATACTAAACGAGAGAGAGAGAGAGAGAGAGAGAGAGAGAGAGAGAGAATGTTGACAGACCTGTTGAAGGTTAGGAGGTGTCTCTAGCTTAAAACACCATTAAGACGGCATATTTACCCCTTCCTTATGTACTTGTGTTAGTTAATGCCCTTCTGTGTGTGTGTGTGTGTGTGTGTGTGTGTGTGTGCTGTGTGTGTGTGTGTGTGTCTGTGTGCTGTGTGTGTGTGTCTGTGCTGTGTGTGTGTTCTGTGTTGTGTGTGTGTCATCACCATATGTGGCTGGGAACATGACCCACTCCCCTCTCTCTCACCAGACTCAGAGATATATACACAAGCTATGATTCAAACACATGGAATATACAGGTAAAGAGAGTCAATACCTTACCAACCATCACACACTGCACTTTAGGCCTAATAATGTACTATAATTACCTCCTACGTAATTTTACAACACGACGATGATGTATCAATTATGTAACAAAGATGGTGGTGGAGTGCCCTAGGGGAGGTATTCTTACTCCCTGTATTTTTTGATGATCTTGTTGACGTGGTAAGGTTACACACACACACACACACACACACACACACACACACACACACACACACACACACACACACACACACAACATTAATGAATAAAAACATTCATGCATGATTCCTTCTATCCTCCACCACTATCCCTGATCCTATCCCATCCTCTACCTCCCACCCCATCCCTCACCCTCATCCACCACCACCATCTCTCTCCCTCACCCTCCAGCCCCCATCCAGTTACTGTACGAGCCCCACCCACCACACACCTGCCTCACCTTAATCAACTCACATCCCCGGGGTACTCCACACCTGGACGCCCTCACACCTGGACGCCCTCACACCTCTACTATCAGGTTAGTTTAGGTTAGGTTGAGGTAGACTAGGTTGGGTAATATTTGGTTAGGTTAGGTAAGGCTTGCGTTACGTTAGGTTACACTTGGTTAAACTAGCCTAGGTTAGGTAATGTTAGGTTAGGTTAGTGTTAGGTTAGCAGGATGGTCTCAAAGTTTAATTACACGCCAAGATAAATAGGTATAGGTAGCAGTCAACCACATTCCAGAGGGAGGGGAGGGGAGGAAGAAGAGAGGGAAGAGGAAGAAGAGAGGGAAGAGGAAGAAGAGAGGGAAGAGGAAGAAGAGAGGGAAGAGGAAGAAGAGGATGGAGAGGAATTGGATAAAGATAAGAGGAGAAAGTGAGGAAAGGGGAAGAGGAGAGAAGGGATGGGGGTCACGTGGAGCCGTCTGCCGTTTTATTCATGAAGAAGGGGAGAAATGGGTCAATGTCAAGGCACCTGCTGTCTGTCTGTCTGTCTGTCTACCACTAATGAGACAGAAGGGTATGGTGGAAAACAGGGGATCATTGGTGAGGGGGGAGTGGAGGAGCTGTCTGCCATGAGGAAAAGAAGGAAGGTCATGTGGCTTAGTGGAACAGGAGAGTCACGTGGAAGTGTGTGTGTGTGTAAGGAGGGAGTCACGTGGAGAGTGACTTACAGAACGGGTGGTGAGATGGGAAAGGGAGGGAGGGGAGGGGGGATGGGATGAGGAGGTTACTGATGGACGTGATGAGCTGTCGTAACATAATTGAGGCCCGGGGAGGTCAGGAGGCCGCAGGGAGGCCGCCAGCTATACGTGGGCAAATAAACTCGTGACGAACCGGAGGTCGAAGAGAGAGAAAGGGGAGGTAGGAGGTAGGAGGAGGAGATAAAGGAAAGAAAAGAAAGAAAAAATAAGGGAACGCCAATAAATCACTACCACAGGGAACATAACAAAACCAGGATCCGACACCACAAAGAGACAAGGTGTTGCAGCTGTAGGAGTAAACAGAGGGAGGTTAACACACTACTGGGTTCCATTGGCTCCCTGACCATGAGATAGAGAGAAAGGGAGAATAACACAAGGTGAGACTGGGAGATGTAATGATGGGGGGGTAGAGATAGGGGTGGGAGAGATGGGTGATGGAGGGAAGGACAGGGTGTAGGGACTTCTTATTTGATGCAATTTTTTCACTGTTGAATTTACCGATACAACTCGAGTGGAGTGTTAGATATATATTTTTTGTGTATGTATATTATTTTTTTTCTTCTTTATTGTGAACTTAATATAAAATTTAAATTATATATAAAAGAACAAGGCAATTATATAGGACTAACCCGCAAGCGAAATTGATTGAGAATAATTATAAAAACGCCGGATTTTCAATGTTATATTATAGTGGACACTTGTAGTTTGTGGAAAGATGTTAAAAAATTAATATTTTTAAAATAAACGCTACTTAACATTTGCGGGTAAGAAGAAGAGACCTAACCTAACAAAAACCAAGCAAACCTAACCTAACCTAACCACAAACACTACTAACCTAACAAACCAACAAACCTCAACCCAACCCCAACAAAACAAACCTAACCTAACCTAACCTCCCCGGTATATTAAACAGGCATTTTCTGGGCGTGAGATGATACGGCCGCATCAGCGCTGTGCAGCCCTGGCGGGTTAGTCCTATATATTAACCGTGAAAAAAGATCAACTCTTCCCCATATGAACGTTAATATATTAATAAGATAGAATGAATCATAACAAATAAATCCCCCCTTACACTCTATGCTGCCTTTTATCATTGATGCTCAAATGTGTAAACTTTTACTTTTCAGTCCGAGTTGGTTAAGCTAAGAGTCAGTGGTTCTCAACCTTGTTTGCCCCATGCACCCCTTTCACCATATGTCAGAATGTCATTCCCCCCTCCTTTCCAAGATTGTCTGCCTCAAAAAGTGCATTCCAAATAATATGCATATAATACTGAAAATCCTTTATTTTTTCCATATTAGTATCAGTTTCCCCCCCTGGTTGAGAACCCCTGAGCTAAGTGGTCCAAGTGAGGGCTGTGGTTCATGAGGTGTCACTATCCAACAATGACTATGGAAGAATATGCTCAGCTGTAGAGGAGGTTGTAGGAATATCGAGGATGTACAACAACTGATTGGTGTAATAAGGTATTGATGTATGTAATAGGTTAAGTTAGGAAGAGAAGGAAGGGGAGTAGGAGAGAATTGATCTAGAGACCAGTGACTTGAAGGAGGAGGAGGAGTAGGGCAAGAGGCGAAGAGGAAACAAACAAGAGGTCTTGAACAGGTTGAGTAGAACAGGTGGGTCAAGTCAGGTCAACTAGACCATGACCTGACCCCAATAATAACACTAAATACAGTGACCTTGGCCTTTGATCTCTTTAATTCATCACCCCCAAACACACAGCTACTCATAAGGGTCGTTATGTTGAATTACCAAACAAGACGAAGGAACATGTGCAGTTCTTCTCGATCTCTCTGACTGACCCCTCAAAACACACACACACACACATATATATATTAAGTATGAAGGGTCCGACAGATGTGAAACCTCTATTAAAGGGATTATATGGAGAGAGGGAAGTCCGTTATATGAAGGTTTCACTGTAGTATGACACGTGGATACAGAGGACATTGATCGTTTTTACTCACGCGATCCTGGCCGAGGAGGGTTAGGTCAGGTTGAGGGAGGTAGGGGAGGTTAAAACGTTTCTACCAGTCACCACCACCATCAAAACTACCACTACGACCAGTCACCACCAATATTATCATCACCAGTCACCACCACCACCACTCACCACCACCATCATCACCAGTCATCACCCACAGTCTCACCCACCACTCACCACCACCACCATCATCACCAGTCACCACCCACCACCCTCACCACCATCATCACAACCACTTCATCACGTCTGGGTGCTTCCAGGGGAAGGGAGGACCTGTGTTCCAACATGGTGGTTCATCTTCTCAGAATGTATTACGACTTGTACCCAACTCTACCCCGTCCTTCCTGCCCCACACCCACCCCGCCCTCCTGCCCCTTCATCCCCTCGACTAAACAAACTCTCCAGACTCCCCCCTCCGCCTTTGACCATGATCCTTACTTCCAGCACACACACACACACACACACACACACACACGCGCCTTATTTCACCTGATAAATAAAACACCCTACCTGGAGAGAGGGGTTAGGTTAACCATCTAGCGTATGGTATTTAAATCCTCAGGTGAAATAATAAGGGGTGTCTAATCTTCACGTGGTCCAAGTGCAATGCGATGAATGGTGTGGACGGGAGACGAGGCAAGCAAGAGTGTGTGTGGGTGTGTGTGTGTCAGACTCTTTAAAAATGGCTAGCTATACACCTGTCACTTGCTCTAAATCTTTCCAGGTAACAGCTGCACCACACACCTGTAATCACCACCCTCAACTACCGGGTGGAGGTCGTTAAGGCTCATCATACGTCATTCGAGACACTCGTTTGGCTCTGGGGTTACGTGACCGACTCGCTATATGACCCATTGTGCCTGGGGAATGAGGGGAGGAAGGGTATCTATTGGGATGGGGGGTTGAGGAGGTAGAGAGGATGGGAGAAGGGATTGTGAGAGAGAGAGAGAGAGAGAGAGAGACCACCACCTCAACCAGCATCTCCTCACGTTGTATCCCGTACTGTCACACCCAGGCTGTTATATACTCTCTCTAAGGCACTTATTGTGGGATCAAGAGGCCCTCACAATGGTTGGTAGGGTGACACTTCTCTGGCACTCTCACCCTGGCACCATTATCCTCACAATGGTTGGTAGGGTAACACGTCTCTGGCACCCCCCAAGCTACACTTGTCCCTGAAGTTAGACACCAAGTTAGAAATGTTGTCAGGAAAAAAATATACACAGGGAAAAACTTACTAAGTGTAAGAGAAGTTGTTGAGAAAGTTTGGGAATTAAGGGAAAAGTGGTGTGGTGTGTGATGTGTGTGTGTGTGTGGTGGTGTGTGGTGGTGTGTGGTGATGTGTGTGGTGGTGTGTGGTGATGTGGTGATGTGTAGTGGTGTGGTGAAGGCGAGAGGTGTGTGAGGAAGAGCGAACGCGGTAGAAACAAGAGTAGTCAGGACAGGTGTGGTAGACAGACAGGTGTGAAATGGAGACAGATGTAACAGGAAGACAGGTGTAGGGGAAGGTAGAAAAGCTGCGTCAGGTGTGAGGAGGAGCAGGTAAGAGGCCGGGTAAGGGGGGAGACTAAATTAATGTTCTACTCTGAGCTGAGACAGAGACACGACCGACCGCAACCTTATATCTACACGAGTTTCATAAGAGGTGAGTGAGTGAGTGAGCGAGTGAGTGAGTGTGAGCGAGTGAGTGAGTGAATGAATGTCCTACACTTAAGAATCTGGATAGAAAGACGTGAGAGGAGGAAGAGAGGAATAATCCAATAACAAAAAGGGAGGAAAGAAAGAGGGGAATGATAACGAAGTCCAACTAAAGGGAACAAGAAGGAGAGGGGGAGGGGGAGAGGGGGAGGGGAGGTGAGGGGGGGAGACAACAGGTGAGGGGCAGAAGACTCCCCGAGGTGTATCCAGGTATGGTAATGAGTGGCTCCTGGTCTCACCTTATTAACATAATGACCCTCACAACGACGCTACCTGGGCCCACCTGTGTCTGCCTGCTTGGGACTATATATTACTTGGGCCACACCACCAGAGCCACACTATCTGGGCCACACCACCAGAGCCACACTATCTGGGCCACACCACCAATGAAAGTAATTAAAACTCGTCTCCCCGGTTCGGTTGTCTCTGTCTCTTCGTCTGTCTGTCTGTCTGTCTGTCCTCCGAGTTTTAGCCAATCAACAAAAACAAAGGAAATGCCAATGTGAGTGTATGACTCAGGTCAACTGCGTCACCCTGTACATGACTGTAAGCTGAGCGGAACTGTAAGGGCGGGAGGAGGGAGGGAAGCGGAGGGAGGAGGGAGGGAAGAGAGGGGGAAGGAGGGGGGAGGAAGGAAGGAGGGAGATTAACGGAGGTGAATGTCTCTCCTCAAAACATATGTTCACTCTCCGTCAGACATTACTAACAGTTACGGTGAGAAAGAAGGTGACGGGTGGAAGGGAGAGATGGGGGCTGGAGATGGGGCTGATGGCTCTCCCAAGCACCCCACGCCTTGACATCACCCACACATCAAAACCTTCAAGTGACTTCTCGAGACACACACACGGGACAACTTGTGATGGACTTGCCTCTCATAACCGGTCACCGCCAACGAGATATGTTCTTATTGTTTGTAAACACAGAATCAGCTGTTGTGATACTCAGACCAGGTGAAGTGTTGACACGAGGCCTTTACTATGGCTGGTGTGTGTGTGTGAGTGTGTGTGTGTGTGTGTGTGTGGGTGTGGGTGTGTGTGTGTGTGTGTGAGGGAAGGGAAGCAGTATCAGGTGACTGGAAGACAACCAAAAAGTTGTTGTTTTTTTAGTTTAACAAATTTATTGGCAAAGCTTGTAGTACAGTTTGCCTATTCTGAGTAATTCAGTCAGGTCTTGACACTGGGGGTGGTATCACTTCTCACTGCCACGCAGGACAGAGGTTCATACACAAAGAAATACATCATATTCATTAACAGCTATAAATGTATAGAGGTCAGATTCATGTGGGTATATGTCACTGTTCACTGCCACGCAGGACAGAGGTTCATACACAAAGAGATGCATCATATTCATTAACAGTATATGTATATATAGATCAGATTCATGTGGGTAATGTCACTCTTCACTGCCATACAGGATCAACAAGAGGAAATGACAAGTGAGGAGGAGGAGACACTAACGACACTTTAAAGCAGCATTACCAACCTCCCAGTATTCGCGTGGTGGTGAGTCAGATAGCAGTGTTACCAACGTTCCTTACGACAACTTACCTGTGGAAGAAACAAAACAGGTGTGTCAGCCTCAGTCACCTCTCAAAAGGTAAACAAAACATCCACGGGTATACAGTACAGTCGTGTGTGAGTGTGTGTACTAGTATCAAGGTCACCAGGGCACTTGTACTGTACTAGTGCCATCTCCCTCCTGCCAACCTGCCCCACACACACACACACACAGTCAAGACCTCTAGAAGAAAATCGGTAAATTCCTGACCAGCACAAAAATAGACAGCTTAAGTTATCCGGAGGTTTGGCACAGTTATAGACGTCGGACACGTGGCAACACTGTGACCAAACACACGAGAGGCGGCTGGGGAGGTAGAGGTTGTGAATTGTTGTTGGTGGTGGTGTGAGTGGTTGTTGTTGGTGGTGGTGTTGGTGTTAGTTGTTGTTGGTGGTTGTTGGTGTTAGTGGTTGGTGGTGGTGTGTGGTGGTTGTTGTTGGTGTTATTGTTGGTGGTTGTTGTTGGTGGTGGTGTGAGTGGTTGTTGGTGGTGGTGTGAGTGGTTGTTGTTGGTGGTGGTGTTGGTGTTAGTTGTTGTTGGTGGTTGTTGGTGTTAGTGGTTGGTGGTGGTTGTTGTGGCCAGTGTGCTGGTGGTGTTAGTGGTGGTTCTTGTTGTTCATAGTGGTAGGAACATTACCCTCACCGTGGGAGTCTTGGCCAGCGTCTTAAAGGTATATCGAGGTGGACGTCACTTATCAATACCAAGTTAATATTTTCCTGACGACAATTGTAATTTCCAGTAATAACCTGACTTTGGATGTCCAGGACTTAGTACTACTACTACGACTTTTTTTTTAAATGGCCTCCATCCTCCCCTTAACAGCCACACCTTCGCCACCATTTTATTACCTTAAAATTAAATATCCTAACACATAAGTAGCTATCCTAGCTGTGTTGAGTTAGTTGAGCCGCAGATCTATGCGGCATTCAGTACTGATACTACTACTAATATAAATAATAATAATGCTTTAAGACCCAGTCAGATTAATCAACACAAAAATAGATAGGAAAAGCTAGTGAATCCTGCCGTTGAGTGTGTGTGTGTGTGTGTGTGTACCATCGTGGACAAAAGTTCGCTCCTTCCCAAACTGAAGCAGTATCGACCCACACAGCACACCCGCACTAGATAACTATCAGGGTAAGTCAGTTCGGAGACTCATTCCCGGGTCTCAGTTTCACTACAGGGAGCGAACTTTTCTGGCCACGATAGTACATCTCTTAACACAATGGACGAGGCACAACAAGCCACCAGGGATGCCTCAGTAGCTCGCTGGCTGGCTGGGTTAAGGCTCAAGGCATCACGTGAACACCTCGACCAGACCCTACTGCAGGAGACCCCACAGCAGGAGGAATAAGGACCTTAGTATTGGAGGTTCTCACGTGGGTGGTGGAGGGACTATCAGGTGTTCTTGGGTTGAGTTAGATGGGTTAGGTTAGGTTAATCTTATGGTGAGAAAAGTTAGGTTAGGTTAAGTTTCAGGTGATCCAAAGTTTATATACGTTCTGTCGTAATGTTTCCGCCAATACCTTCTGGGGGGGGTGTATGGGGGGTGTATGGGGGGTGTATGGGGGGTGTATGGGGAGGGGGTGTATGGGGAGGGGGTGTATGGGGGAGGGGGGTGTATGGGGGGGGGGGTGTGTGGGGGGGTGTATGGGGGAGGGGGGTGAGGGGTGGTTGAGAAGGCTTGGTTTCTCTGGATTTTCCGTCCGTGTAAGAATCCGGATATTGTAAACACGAACGATAACATGATAAATAATAAAAACCGGATTTTTCCCAAGCTAAGATAGGCGGATCTATTGCAACACGATCACACACACACACATACATACATACAAACACATACATATACATACATTCATACATACATACATATACATACATACATACATACTCCACGTGATGCCCCTCATAACGCCATCTGTGAGGGAGTTACTACACTACGTGTCTGCTGTTCAACACCTCAGCTCACATGATCTACGTGTGTAAACATTAACCTGTATGTTCCTTCACCTTTCTCTAATGAAGGCTTTTGTTAAACCAACAATGTATGCAATAAGTCATTTATGTCCAATGTATATTTTCAGCCTTCGGGCTGCAGAACTTTTTCAATAAACCTTTTATTATTATTATTACATACATACACCCCTCCGTCTACCAACACAAACATTCAATACATAACAATCACCTTTCCTCAACCTTTCTTATTTCTTCTCACTATTAAATCCTGTCAGAGTCGGCGGCTCACAACCCTCCAGGAAAACCAACACCAATTATATAAAAAAACAAAAATAATTAGTTCGTCCCTGGTTAATAACGTCATAGCTTTATCAAATGATCTAAAACAGGCGGGTCACCACTACCATCCTGTTTCTCGTATCATAACATTGCTTCATCTTGTCTATCTCAATAATAATAATCATTTGAATATTTGTGTGTGGTCGTAGGGTATCAAGAATTACCTGGAGTAAAATCATAGACGATTGAATAAAACAGATGAATAACGTTCCCTATAAATTCTTCAACCAACCGAGTATAAACAAAACAAAAAACAAATGACAAACGTCCCTCGTAAACTCTGGATGCCTTTAGGTCAGGCTTCCGTTATACTCACCTCAATGTTTGCATCTTTATTCTACCATCTAATAAAAACTTTCATAGTACGATTCTCTGAGTTACGATTGGCTGCTATAATATGATCCCACCTCCTCATTGGCTGACTGACTTGACTGGTTGGTTTAAAGATGGACACTGAATACTTTTTTTTGCTTAATCTTAGTGACACACTTGGGGGGGTGGGGGAAGGGGGGAAGGGTTGGACAGGTATGGGCGGGGGACGGGTGGAGGGAAGAGGGGGAGGGGGGGCAGGGATGGACAGAGTATGGGCAGGGACGGGCAGGGGACAAGGATGGACAGTGAGGACATGTAAATCTTGATGAAGGAAGATAGCAGCGAGGAAGGCAAGACCGAGGGAATGAGGGAGGGAAGGGAGGAGGGAGGGAAGGGTGAGTGGAGAGGGAAGAGTAGGAGTGGGTGAGTGGAGAGGGAAGAGTAGGAGTGGGTGAGTGGAGAGGGAAGAGTAGGAGTGGGTGAGTGGAGAGGGAAGAGTAGGAGTGGGTGAGTGGAGAGGGAAGAGTAGGAGTGGGTGTGCCGGAGTGATGAGGACGAAAAAAATCAACAAGAAAATCTTTTTATCAACTGGAGCCAAGAGAAGAGAGACCAGTTTTAGACCACCACACACTACTACCACCACCTACCACCACTACTACCACCACTACCTACCACCACTACTATCACCACCACCTACCACCACTACTATCACCACCACCTACCACCACCACTATCACCACCTACCACCACAACTATCACCACCTACCACTACTACCACCACCACCACACAATACTTTCACCATCTACCAGTCAATCACCACCCAACACTTTACTACCACCATCTACCACACACTAACCCCATCACCACCACACAAAGTCAGTCCCTGGTAAAGATCACGCCGTAAAGGACTTAACAGAACAACAAGTAGAGAAAGGACCAAAATTTTTCACCCAGAACTAAGTTTTTTAACGAGCATCTCAAGTCACCCAAGACGTCGACCTGTCTCGGAGTTGAGGGGAAGTTTTGGGAGGGATGGACGGGCGGATGGATAGACGTACAGTGGGATGAGGGACGTAGGGAGGACCTGTCTCAACTAACACCTGCTAATGAGTAACAATAACCTAACCTTGTGTAATGTCTTATGTATTTCTAAGATAGTAAACTTTTCTAATATACTTTTATTCACCAACTCAGTATAGCCATAGATTTATACCTGGGTCTAACAAAAACACCTGTATGTATGTATGTATGTTTGGAAGTATGTATGTATGTATGTATGTTTGGAAGTATGTATGTATGTATGTATGTATGTATGTTTGGAAGTATGTATGTATGTATGTATGTATGTTTGGAAGTAGTAATAATAATAATAATAATAATAATAATAATAATAATAATAATAATAATAATAATAATAATAATAATAATTAACGGTTTATTGAAAAAGTCGGCAGCCCGAAGGCTGAAAATATACATTGGACAAAAATGACTTATTACATACAAAGACATGGGGTGGGTGGGTCGTTTAACAAAAGCTTTCATTACTGAAAGAAGAAGGAACATGAATTGACCATACAAATTATTATAGTTTACAGTTGATGGCCCAGGCCTGGGCTGGTCATGGAGACACCAGGTGGTGAGGTGTTCACGTGGTGTAGTAACTCGTGTGTGTGTGTGTGTGTGTAACATTTTATTACATTTACATTACCTTCAATACACATTTAATCATAAATAAATAAATAATCACATATACATTTATAAAACATAATGTAAAATAATAATAATAATAATAATAATAATAATAATAATAATAATAATAATCAGTTCTCTATCATTCATAAATACATAAAAAAACAAAACAACAAATAAGAATAAGAATAAAGAGACTGAAGAGAATAAAAATTAACAATAAAAATAACAATAAGATTAATAACAAAATAAATTAATTGATAAAAAAATAAGAAAACAAAGAATAAGAATACAAGTCGTAAAAATAATTGAAACAAGAAAAAAAAGAATAAAAAGAAATAACACAAATTAGACTTGAAACCAAACAATTTAACTAATGAAAAAATAAAAACAAAAATAACAAGAATCAAAGTCAAAAAAATAATAAGAAGAATAATAACAAGAATGAAAAGAATAAAAACAAGAAATACTACCAAAAAAACTAAAAATACAACTTTTACCTTCATCACAATATCACCCATAAATGAATCAACAAATAAAATGATAAAATAACTAAAGAAAATAAAAAACATAGTTAAAAATAAAACGAAAAATAATAACCAAAAATAAGCACGGCTTCCATACATGTTGTTCACTGGGCTGTTATCTCCCTTGACCTTGGGAGCCAGGGAAACTTTTAGGCTCTTTTCGCAGGTCATTTTGTTTCTGATACCCTGGCCCAAAACACCGGCCTCACTGATGTCAAATCAAAATATGACTAGTCAGAGATATTTTGTAATGAAGTTTGAATTTCTGGTCATACATCTTTCAAAAGTCAAGCTCAGTTTATTACTATAGTCGTGATGGATGGTTATGGTGATGATGGATGGTGTTATATGGAGTGATGATGGATGGTTATATGTAGTGATGATGGATGGTGTTATATGTAGTGATGATGGATGGTTATATGTAGTGATGATGGATGGTGTTATGTGTAGTGATGATGGATGGTGTTATGTGTAGTGATGTTGTTATATGTAGTGATGATGGATGATGTTATATGTAGTGATGATGGATGGTGTTTATGTAGTGATGATGGATGGTGTTTATGTAGTGATGATGGATGATGTTATATGTAGTGATGATGAATGGTGTTATGTGTAGTGATGTTATATGTAGTGATGATGGATGGTGTTATGTGTAGTGATGATGGATGGTGTTATGTGTAGTTATGTAGTTATATGTAGTGATGATGATGGATGGTGTTTATGTAGTGATGATGAATGATGTTATATGTAGTGATGATGAATGGTGTTATGTGTAGTGATGATGAATGGTGTTATGTGTAGTGATGTTATATGTAGTGATGATGGATGGTGTTATGTGTAGTGATGATGGATGGTGTTATGTGTAGTGATGTTGTTATATGTAGTGATGATGATGGATGGTGTTATATGTAGTGATGATGATGGATGGTGTTATATGTAGTGATGCTGTTATATGTAGTTGATGATGGATAGTGTTATATGTAGTGATGATGATGGATGGTGTTATATGTAGTGATGATGATGGATGGTGTTATATGTAGTGAAGCTGTTATATGTAGTTGATGAAGGATAGTGTTGTATGTAGTGATGATGGTGGATGGTGTTATATGTAGTGATGCTGTTATATGTAGTTGATGATGGATAGTGTTATATGTAGTGATGATGATGGATGGTGTTATATGTAGTGATGATGGATGGTGTTATATGTAGTGATGATGATGGATGGTGTTATATGTAGCGATGCTGTTATATGTAGTTGATGATGGATAGTGTTATATGTAGTGATGATGGACGGTGTTATATGTAGTGATGATGGATGGTGTTATATGTAGTGATGATGATGGATGGTGTTATATGTAGTGATGCTGTTATATGTAGTTGATGATGGATAGTGTTATAAGTAGTGATGATGTGTATGTATGTATGTATGTATGTATGTATGTATGTTTGGAAGTATGTATGTATGTATGCGTCAACAGTCCAAGAAATCTTACGTGTTAACTAAGAGTAAATTTAGTTCTTATAATATTTCCGAGTTTTCTTAAGATGAACAAAGTATTTACCAGGTGTAAACCCCCCAATAGACTTGGTCGTGTTATTGTGTTGACATAGTTCGATTCTTATCTAGTTAAAATACCTGGTTAAATATAATGGTGCAGGTTAATTGAACTGACTTCCTGAGACTACGACTACCACCAGTGACAGCCAGGTGGTGATAGTGGTGGTCGTGTGTCTAATGCCAAAACCCTGACAGATAGACAGAGAAAGACAGACGCGCGGCGAACAGTCTAGCGTGTCTGAAACTAATATCAACGAAAGCTGGCGATTAAAATTAAATATGACAAGAGATATTCGCCACTCGCCAGCATGCAATTACGCGTTTTGGTTACCATTATCTGCCACTATTACCACCAGTCACTAAAAACTACCACCATTACCACCATCACCACCACAATTAATACCATCACTGAAACAACCACAACCACAACAATCTCTATCTACCACCATAACCACAACAACCACCACAGCACACCCAGAGGCCGATGCGGCAGCACAGTGATCATGGGAACAAACCTTGGCGAGCCTGGCAGGTAGTGAATGACACAGTGCCAGGGGAAAATAGTCCTTCATCCTCCCTAGACACAAGGACCAGAATCCCTTCACTCCCACCACCCCATGAGGAAGTTGGCCCAGAGATTACCAGATACTACCACCACCAACAACAACCACCACCAACAACAACCACCACCAACAACACCCACCACCAACAACAACCACCACCCACCACCAACAACAACCACCACCACCAACAACAACCACCACCAACAACAACCACCACCACCAACAACCACAATTAACCACAACACCCCACCACCACCACCACAACACCAACAACAACAACCACCACCAACCACCAACAACAACCACCACCAACAACAACCACCACCAACAACACCCACCACCAACAACAACCACCACCCACCACCAACAACAACCACCACCACCAACAACAACCACCACCAACAACAACCACCACCACCAACAACCACAACAACAACCACCACCACAACACTTCAGAAGACTTCCTACGACACATTTCTTTCTCACTCTTAAACAAGACTATTGAGACATTATCTAACAGACCCACTGAAGCTACGACACAAATATAGATTCACAGAAATTCCTGTTATATTTTTTTTATCTTAAGTGGAAATGAAAGACATTAATCTAATCTCGACTGACTTAAAGTTACGACACACTGATGGACTCTCAGAGGTTCGTTTAGTTAAGTTTAATAACAAATTTCCTCGTAAGTGGAAGTGAAGAAATGAATCTTTATCTGTCTCATCATTTACCTGTCTAATCAAGTACCTGTCTTACAATTTACCTGTCTAATCAAGTACCTGTCAAAACTTGTACCAGTCTAATCATGTATCTATCTAATCACTTACCTATCTAATCAAACACCTGTCAAATCATGTACCAGTCTAATCAAGCACATATCAAATCAAACGCCTGTATAATCAAGCACCTGTCTAATCAGTTACCTGTCTAATCAAGTTCTTTATACCTGTCATACGCGATCGAGTTCATACGAGTTTAAACACCAACATACTTTGTTTAATATAGACATTGAAGGTAAGCGGGACAGGGGGAAGACTGAGACGGGACAGGGGGAAGACTGAGACGGGACAGGGGGAAGACTGAGACGGGACAGGGGGAAGACTGAGACGGGACAGGGGGAAGAC
Organism: Homarus americanus; assembly: GCF_018991925.1. Classification (NCBI taxonomy): domain Eukaryota; kingdom Metazoa; phylum Arthropoda; class Malacostraca; order Decapoda; family Nephropidae; genus Homarus; species Homarus americanus. Next base: position 24,528,643 of record NW_024741901.1, on the reverse strand, counting down.
TGAGACGGGAGTAGACAAACGGAGACGGTGGGAGAGAGACAGGAGAATGAAATTAAAAGTTGTGGTCCCAGGAGAGGATTGATAAGAAGCAAGCCACCGTGAACGTTTGGAAAGGACCAAAATTTTTCACCCAGAACTAAGTTTTTTAACGAGCATCTCAAGTCACCCAAGACGTCGACCTGTCTCGGAGTTGAGGGGAAGTTTTGGGAGGGATGGACGGGCGGATGGATAGACGTACAGTGGGATGAGGGACGTAGGGAGGACCTGTCTCAACTAACACCTGCTAATGAGTAACAATAACCTAACCTTGTGTAATGTCTTATGTATTTCTAAGATAGTAAACTTTTCTAATATACTTTTATTCACCAACTCAGTATAGCCATAGATTTATACCTGGGTCTAACAAAAACACCTGTATGTATGTATGTATGTTTGGAAGTATGTATGTATGTATGTATGTTTGGAAGTATGTATGTATGTATGTATGTATGTATGTTTGGAAGTATGTATGTATGTATGTATGTATGTTTGGAAGTAGTAATAATAATAATAATAATAATAATAATAATAATAATAATAATAATAATAATAATAATAATAATAATAATTAACGGTTTATTGAAAAAGTCGGCAGCCCGAAGGCTGAAAATATACATTGGACAAAAATGACTTATTACATACAAAGACATGGGGTGGGTGGGTCGTTTAACAAAAGCTTTCATTACTGAAAGAAGAAGGAACATGAATTGACCATACAAATTATTATAGTTTACAGTTGATGGCCCAGGCCTGGGCTGGTCATGGAGACACCAGGTGGTGAGGTGTTCACGTGGTGTAGTAACTCGTGTGTGTGTGTGTGTGTGTGTGTGTGTGTGTGTGTGTGTGTGTGTGTGTGTGTGTGTGTGTGTGTGTGTGTGTGTGTGTGTGTGTGTGTGTGTGTGTGTGTGTGTGTGTGTGTGTAACATTTTATTACATTTACATTACCTTCAATACACATTTAATCATAAATAAATAAATAATCACATATACATTTATAAAACATAATGTAAAATAATAATAATAATAATAATAATAATAATAATAATAATAATAATAATCAGTTCTCTATCATTCATAAATACATAAAAAAACAAAACAACAAATAAGAATAAGAATAAAGAGACTGAAGAGAATAAAAATTAACAATAAAAATAACAATAAGATTAATAACAAAATAAATTAATTGATAAAAAAATAAGAAAACAAAGAATAAGAATACAAGTCGTAAAAATAATTGAAACAAGAAAAAAAAGAATAAAAAGAAATAACACAAATTAGACTTGAAACCAAACAATTTAACTAATGAAAAAATAAAAACAAAAATAACAAGAATCAAAGTCAAAAAAATAATAAGAAGAATAATAACAAGAATGAAAAGAATAAAAACAAGAAATACTACCAAAAAAACTAAAAATACAACTTTTACCTTCATCACAATATCACCCATAAATGAATCAACAAATAAAATGATAAAATAACTAAAGAAAATAAAAAACATAGTTAAAAATAAAACGAAAAATAATAACCAAAAATAAGCACGGCTTCCATACATGTTGTTCACTGGGCTGTTATCTCCCTTGACCTTGGGAGCCAGGGAAACTTTTAGGCTCTTTTCGCAGGTCATTTTGTTTCTGATACCCTGGCCCAAAACACCGGCCTCACTGATGTCAAATCAAAATATGACTAGTCAGAGATATTTTGTAATGAAGTTTGAATTTCTGGTCATACATCTTTCAAAAGTCAAGCTCAGTTTATTACTATAGTCGTGATGGATGGTTATGGTCATGATGGATGGTGTTATATGGAGTGATGATGGATGGTTATATGTAGTGATGATGGATGGTGTTATATGTAGTGATGATGGATGGTTATATGTAGTGATGATGGATGGTGTTATGTGTAGTGATGATGGATGGTGTTATGTGTAGTGATGTTGTTATATGTAGTGATGATGGATGATGTTATATGTAGTGATGATGGATGGTGTTTATGTAGTGATGATGGATGGTGTTTATGTAGTGATGATGGATGATGTTATATGTAGTGATGATGAATGGTGTTATGTGTAGTGATGTTATATGTAGTGATGATGGATGGTGTTATGTGTAGTGATGATGGATGGTGTTATGTGTAGTTATGTAGTTATATGTAGTGATGATGATGGATGGTGTTTATGTAGTGATGATGAATGATGTTATATGTAGTGATGATGAATGGTGTTATGTGTAGTGATGATGAATGGTGTTATGTGTAGTGATGTTATATGTAGTGATGATGGATGGTGTTATGTGTAGTGATGATGGATGGTGTTATGTGTAGTGATGTTGTTATATGTAGTGATGATGATGGATGGTGTTATATGTAGTGATGATGATGGATGGTGTTATATGTAGTGATGCTGTTATATGTAGTTGATGATGGATAGTGTTATATGTAGTGATGATGATGGATGGTGTTATATGTAGTGATGATGATGGATGGTGTTATATGTAGTGAAGCTGTTATATGTAGTTGATGAAGGATAGTGTTGTATGTAGTGATGATGGTGGATGGTGTTATATGTAGTGATGCTGTTATATGTAGTTGATGATGGATAGGGTTATATGTAGTGATGATGAATGATTTTATATGAAGTGATGATGTGTGGTGTTATATGTAGTGATGATGGATGATGTTATATGTAGTGATGATGGATGATATTATATGTAGTGATGATGGATGGTGTTATATGTAGTGATGATGGATGGTGTTATATGTAGTGATGATGTGTATGTATGTATGTATGTATGTATGTTTGGAAGTATGTATGTATGTATGCGTCAACAGTCCAAAAAATCTTACGTGTTAACTAAGAGTAAATTTAGTTCTTATAATATTTCCGAGTTTTCTTAAGATGAACAAAGTATTTACCAGGTGTAAACCCCCCAATAGACTTGGTCGTGTTATTGTGTTGACATAGTTCGATTCTTATCTAGTTAAAATACCTGGTTAAATATAATGGTGCAGGTTAATTGAACTGACTTCCTGAGACTACGACTACCACCAGTGACAGCCAGGTGGTGGTGGTGGTGATAGTGGTGGTCGTGTGTCTAATGCCAAAACCCTGACAGATAGACAGAGAAAGACAGACGCGCGGCGAACAGTCTAGCGTGTCTGAAACTAATATCAACGACAGCTGGCGATTAAAATTAAATATGACAAGAGATATTCGCCACTCGCCAGCATGCAATTACGCGTTTTGGTTACCATTATCTGCCACTATTACCACCAGTCACTAAAAACTACCACCATTACCACCATCACCACCACAATTAATACCATCACTGAAACAACCACAACCACAACAATCTCTATCTACCACCATAACCACAACAACCACCACAGCACACCCAGAGGCCGATGCGGCAGCACAGTGATCATGGGAACAAACCTTGGCGAGCCTGGCAGGTAGTGAATGACACAGTGCCAGGGGAAAATAGTCCTTCATCCTCCCTAGACACAAGGACCAGAATCCCTTCACTCCCACCACCCCATGAGGAAGTTGGCCCAGAGATTACCAGATACTACCACCACCAACAACAACCACCACCAACAACAACCACCACCAACAACACCCACCACCAACAACAACCACCACCCACCACCAACAACAACCACCACCACCAACAACAACCACCACCAACAACAACCACCACCACCAACAACCACAACAACAACCACCACCACAACACTTCAGAAGACTTCCTACGACACATTTCTTTCTCACTCTTAAACAAGACTATTGAGACATTATCTAACAGACCCACTGAAGCTACGACACAAATATAGATTCACAGAAATTCCTGTTATATTTTTTTTATCTTAAGTGGAAATGAAAGACATTAATCTAATCTCGACTGACTTAAAGTTACGACACACTGATGGACTCTCAGAGGTTCGTTTAGTTAAGTTTAATAACAAATTTCCTCGTAAGTGGAAGTGAAGAAATGAATCTTTATCTGTCTCATCATTTACCTGTCTAATCAAGTACCTGTCTTACAATTTACCTGTCTAATCAAGTACCTGTCAAAACTTGTACCAGTCTAATCATGTATCTATCTAATCACTTACCTATCTAATCAAACACCTGTCAAATCATGTACCAGTCTAATCAAGCACATATCAAATCAAACGCCTGTATAATCAAGCACCTGTCTAATCAGTTACCTGTCTAATCAAGTTCTTTATACCTGTCATACGCGATCGAGTTCATACGAGTTTAAACACCAACATACTTTGTTTAATATAGACATTGAAGGTAAGCGGGACAGGGGGAAGACTGAGACGGGACAGGGGGAAGACTGAGACGGGACAGGGGGAAGACTGAGACGGGACAGGGGGAAGACTGAGACGGGACAGGGGGAAGACTGAGACGGGACAGGGGAAGACTGAGATGGGACAGGGGAGACTGAGACAGGACAGAGAGGAGGAACTGAGACGGGACAGGGGGGAAGACTGAGACAGGACAGGGGGAAGACTGAGGACTGGGACAGGGAAGACTGGCAGAGACTGGGACAGGAGGAAGACTGAGATGGGACAGGGGGAAGACTGAGACGGGACAGGGGGAAGACTGAGACGGGACAGGGGGAAGACTGAGACGGGAGTAGAGAAACGGAGACGGTGGGAGAGAGACAGGAGAATGAAATTAAAAGTTGTGGTCCCAGGAGAGGATTGATAAGAAGCAAGCCACCGTGAACGTTTGGAAAGGACCAAAATTTTTCACCCAGAACTAAGTTTTTTAACGAGCATCTCAAGTCACCCAAGACGTCGACCTGTCTCGGAGTTGAGGGGAAGTTTTGGGAGGGATGGACGGGCGGATGGATAGACGTACAGTGGGATGAGGGACGTAGGGAGGACCTGTCTCAACTAACACCTGCTAATGAGTAACAATAACCTAACCTTGTGTAATGTCTTATGTATTTCTAAGATAGTAAACTTTTCTAATATACTTTTATTCACCAACTCAGTATAGCCATAGATTTATACCTGGGTCTAACAAAAACACCTGTATGTATGTATGTATGTTTGGAAGTATGTATGTATGTATGTATGTTTGGAAGTATGTATGTATGTATGTATGTATGTATGTTTGGAAGTATGTATGTATGTATGTATGTATGTTTGGAAGTAGTAATAATAATAATAATAATAATAATAATAATAATAATAATAATAATAATAATAATAATAATAATAATAATTAACGGTTTATTGAAAAAGTCGGCAGCCCGAAGGCTGAAAATATACATTGGACAAAAATGACTTATTACATACAAAGACATGGGGTGGGTGGGTCGTTTAACAAAAGCTTTCATTACTGAAAGAAGAAGGAACATGAATTGACCATACAAATTATTATAGTTTACAGTTGATGGCCCAGGCCTGGGCTGGTCATGGAGACACCAGGTGGTGAGGTGTTCACGTGGTGTAGTAACTCGTGTGTGTGTGTGTGTGTGTGTAACATTTTATTACATTTACATTACCTTCAATACACATTTAATCATAAATAAATAAATAATCACATATACATTTATAAAACATAATGTAAAATAATAATAATAATAATAATAATAATAATAATAATAATAATAATAATCAGTTCTCTATCATTCATAAATACATAAAAAAACAAAACAACAAATAAGAATAAGAATAAAGAGACTGAAGAGAATAAAAATTAACAATAAAAATTACAATAAGATTAATAACAAAATAAATTAATTGATAAAAAAATAAGAAAACAAAGAATAAGAATACAAGTCGTAAAAATAATTGAAACAAGAAAAAAAAGAATAAAAAGAAATAACACAAATTAGACTTGAAACCAAACAATTTAACTAATGAAAAAATAAAAACAAAAATAACAAGAATCAAAGTCAAAAAAATAATAAGAAGAATAATAACAAGAATGAAAAGAATAAAAACAAGAAATACTACCAAAAAAACTAAAAATACAACTTTTACCTTCATCACAATATCACCCATAAATGAATCAACAAATAAAATGATAAAATAACTAAAGAAAATAAAAAACATAGTTAAAAATAAAACGAAAAATAATAACCAAAAATAAGCACGGCTTCCATACATGTTGTTCACTGGGCTGTTATCTCCCTTGACCTTGGGAGCCAGGGAAACTTTTAGGCTCTTTTCGCAGGTCATTTTGTTTCTGATACCCTGGCCCAAAACACCGGCCTCACTGATGTCAAATCAAAATATGACTAGTCAGAGATATTTTGTAATGAAGTTTGAATTTCTGGTCATACATCTTTCAAAAGTCAAGCTCAGTTTATTACTATAGTCGTGATGGATGGTTATGGTCATGATGGATGGTGTTATATGGAGTGATGATGGATGGTTATATGTAGTGATGATGGATGGTGTTATATGTAGTGATGATGGATGGTTATATGTAGTGATGATGGATGGTGTTATGTGTAGTGATGATGGATGGTGTTATGTGTAGTGATGTTGTTATATGTAGTGATGATGGATGATGTTATATGTAGTGATGATGGATGGTGTTTATGTAGTGATGATGGATGGTGTTTATGTAGTGATGATGGATGATGTTATATGTAGTGATGATGAATGGTGTTATGTGTAGTGATGTTATATGTAGTGATGATGGATGGTGTTATGTGTAGTGATGATGGATGGTGTTATGTGTAGTTATGTAGTTATATGTAGTGATGATGATGGATGGTGTTTATGTAGTGATGATGAATGATGTTATATGTAGTGATGATGAATGGTGTTATGTGTAGTGATGATGAATGGTGTTATGTGTAGTGATGTTATATGTAGTGATGATGGATGGTGTTATGTGTAGTGATGATGGATGGTGTTATGTGTAGTGATGTTGTTATATGTAGTGATGATGATGGATGGTGTTATATGTAGTGATGATGATGGATGGTGTTATATGTAGTGATGCTGTTATATGTAGTTGATGATGGATAGTGTTATATGTAGTGATGATGATGGATGGTGTTATATGTAGTGATGATGATGGATGGTGTTATATGTAGTGAAGCTGTTATATGTAGTTGATGAAGGATAGTGTTGTATGTAGTGATGATGGTGGATGGTGTTATATGTAGTGATGGTGTTATATGTAGTGATGATGGATTGTGTTATATGTAGTGATGATGGATGGTGTTATATGTAGTGATGATGGGTGGTGTTATATGTAGTGATGATGGGTGGTGTTATATGTAGTTATGATGGATGGTGTTATATGTAGTGATGATGGATGGTGTTATATGTAGTAGTATTAACAGCGCTTTATGTATGTTTGGAAGTATGTATGTATGTATGCGTCAACAGTCCAAAAAATCTTACGTGTTAACTAAGAGTAAATTTAGTTCTTATAATATTTCCGAGTTTTCTTAAGATGAACAAAGTATTTACCAGGTGTAAACCCCCCAATAGACTTGGTCGTGTTATTGTGTTGACATAGTTCGATTCTTATCTAGTTAAAATACCTGGTTAAATATAATGGTGCAGGTTAATTGAACTGACTTCCTGAGACTACGACTACCACCAGTGACAGCCAGGTGGTGATAGTGGTGGTCGTGTGTCTAATGCCAAAACCCTGACAGATAGACAGAGAAAGACAGACGCGCGGCGAACAGTCTAGCGTGTCTGAAACTAATATCAACGAAAGCTGGCGATTAAAATTAAATATGACAAGAGATATTCGCCACTCGCCAGCATGCAATTACGCGTTTTGGTTACCATTATCTGCCACTATTACCACCAGTCACTAAAAACTACCACCATTACCACCATCACCACCACAATTAATACCATCACTGAAACAACCACAACCACAACAATCTCTATCTACCACCATAACCACAACAACCACCACAGCACACCCAGAGGCCGATGCGGCAGCACAGTGATCATGGGAACAAACCTTGGCGAGCCTGGCAGGTAGTGAATGACACAGTGCCAGGGGAAAATAGTCCTTCATCCTCCCTAGACACAAGGACCAGAATCCCTTCACTCCCACCACCCCATGAGGAAGTTGGCCCAGAGATTACCAGATACTACCACCACCAACAAACACCACCAACAACACCAACAACAACCACCACCAACAACACCCACCACCAACAACAACCACCACCCACCACCAACAACAACCACCACCACCACCACAACACCACCACCACCAACAACAACCACCACCACCAACAACCACAACAACAACCACCACCACAACACTTCAGAAGACTTCCTACGACACATTTCTTTCTCACTCTTAAACAAGACTATTGAGACATTATCTAACAGACCCACTGAAGCTACGACACAAATATAGATTCACAGAAATTCCTGTTATATTTTTTTTATCTTAAGTGGAAATGAAAGACATTAATCTAATCTCGACTGACTTAAAGTTACGACACACTGATGGACTCTCAGAGGTTCGTTTAGTTAAGTTTAATAACAAATTTCCTCGTAAGTGGAAGTGAAGAAATGAATCTTTATCTGTCTCATCATTTACCTGTCTAATCAAGTACCTGTCTTACAATTTACCTGTCTAATCAAGTACCTGTCAAAACTTGTACCAGTCTAATCATGTATCTATCTAATCACTTACCTATCTAATCAAACACCTGTCAAATCATGTACCAGTCTAATCAAGCACATATCAAATCAAACGCCTGTATAATCAAGCACCTGTCTAATCAGTTACCTGTCTAATCAAGTTCTTTATACCTGTCATACGCGATCGAGTTCATACGAGTTTAAACACCAACATACTTTGTTTAATATAGACATTGAAGGTACTGAGACGGGACAGGGGGAAGACTGAGACGGGACAGGGGGAAGACTGAGACGGGACAGGGGGAAGACTGAGACGGGACAGGGGGAAGACTGAGACGGGACAGGGGGAAGACTGAGACGGGAGTAGACAAACGGAGACGGTGGGAGAGAGACAGGAGAATGAAATTAAAAGTTGTGGTCCCAGGAGAGGATTGATAAGAAGCAAGCCACCGTGAACGTTTGGAAAGGACCAAAATTTTTCACCCAGAACTAAGTTTTTTAACGAGCATCTCAAGTCACCCAAGACGTCGACCTGTCTCGGAGTTGAGGGGAAGTTTTGGGAGGGATGGACGGGCGGATGGATAGACGTACAGTGGGATGAGGGACGTAGGGAGGACCTGTCTCAACTAACACCTGCTAATGAGTAACAATAACCTAACCTTGTGTAATGTCTTATGTATTTCTAAGATAGTAAACTTTTCTAATATACTTTTATTCACCAACTCAGTATAGCCATAGATTTATACCTGGGTCTAACAAAAACACCTGTATGTATGTATGTATGTTTGGAAGTATGTATGTATGTATGTATGTTTGGAAGTATGTATGTATGTATGTATGTATGTATGTTTGGAAGTATGTATGTATGTATGTATGTATGTTTGGAAGTAGTAATAATAATAATAATAATAATAATAATAATAATAATAATAATAATAATAATAATAATAATAATAATAATTAACGGTTTATTGAAAAAGTCGGCAGCCCGAAGGCTGAAAATATACATTGGACAAAAATGACTTATTACATACAAAGACATGGGGTGGGTGGGTCGTTTAACAAAAGCTTTCATTACTGAAAGAAGAAGGAACATGAATTGACCATACAAATTATTATAGTTTACAGTTGATGGCCCAGGCCTGGGCTGGTCATGGAGACACCAGGTGGTGAGGTGTTCACGTGGTGTAGTAACTCGTGTGTGTGTGTGTGTGTGTGTAACATTTTATTACATTTACATTACCTTCAATACACATTTAATCATAAATAAATAAATAATCACATATACATTTATAAAACATAATGTAAAATAATAATAATAATAATAATAATAATAATAATAATAATAATAATAATCAGTTCTCTATCATTCATAAATACATAAAAAAACAAAACAACAAATAAGAATAAGAATAAAGAGACTGAAGAGAATAAAAATTAACAATAAAAATTACAATAAGATTAATAACAAAATAAATTAATTGATAAAAAAATAAGAAAACAAAGAATAAGAATACAAGTCGTAAAAATAATTGAAACAAGAAAAAAAAGAATAAAAAGAAATAACACAAATTAGACTTGAAACCAAACAATTTAACTAATGAAAAAATAAAAACAAAAATAACAAGAATCAAAGTCAAAAAAATAATAAGAAGAATAATAACAAGAATGAAAAGAATAAAAACAAGAAATACTACCAAAAAAACTAAAAATACAACTTTTACCTTCATCACAATATCACCCATAAATGAATCAACAAATAAAATGATAAAATAACTAAAGAAAATAAAAAACATAGTTAAAAATAAAACGAAAAATAATAACCAAAAATAAGCACGGCTTCCATACATGTTGTTCACTGGGCTGTTATCTCCCTTGACCTTGGGAGCCAGGGAAACTTTTAGGCTCTTTTCGCAGGTCATTTTGTTTCTGATACCCTGGCCCAAAACACCGGCCTCACTGATGTCAAATCAAAATATGACTAGTCAGAGATATTTTGTAATGAAGTTTGAATTTCTGGTCATACATCTTTCAAAAGTCAAGCTCAGTTTATTACTATAGTCGTGATGGATGGTTATGGTCATGATGGATGGTGTTATATGGAGTGATGATGGATGGTTATATGTAGTGATGATGGATGGTGTTATATGTAGTGATGATGGATGGTTATATGTAGTGATGATGGATGGTGTTATGTGTAGTGATGATGGATGGTGTTATGTGTAGTGATGTTGTTATATGTAGTGATGATGGATGATGTTATATGTAGTGATGATGGATGGTGTTTATGTAGTGATGATGGATGGTGTTTATGTAGTGATGATGGATGATGTTATATGTAGTGATGATGAATGGTGTTATGTGTAGTGATGTTATATGTAGTGATGATGGATGGTGTTATGTGTAGTGATGATGGATGGTGTTATGTGTAGTTATGTAGTTATATGTAGTGATGATGATGGATGGTGTTTATGTAGTGATGATGAATGATGTTATATGTAGTGATGATGAATGGTGTTATGTGTAGTGATGATGAATGGTGTTATGTGTAGTGATGTTATATGTAGTGATGATGGATGGTGTTATGTGTAGTGATGATGGATGGTGTTATGTGTAGTGATGTTGTTATATGTAGTGATGATGATGGATGGTGTTATATGTAGTGATGATGATGGATGGTGTTATATGTAGTGATGCTGTTATATGTAGTTGATGATGGATAGTGTTATATGTAGTGATGATGATGGATGGTGTTATATGTAGTGATGATGATGGATGGTGTTATATGTAGTGAAGCTGTTATATGTAGTTGATGAAGGATAGTGTTGTATGTAGTGATGATGGTGGATGGTGTTATATGTAGTGATGCTGTTATATGTAGTTGATGATGGATAGTGTTATATGTAGTGATGATGATGGATGGTGTTATATGTAGTGATGATGGATGGTGTTATATGTAGTGATGATGATGGATGGTGTTATATGTAGTGATGCTGTTATATGTAGTTGATGATGGATTGTGTTATATGTAGTGATGATGGTGGATGGTGTTATATGTAGTGATGATGGATGGTGTTTATGTAGTGATGATGGATGATGTTATATGTAGTGATGATGAATGGTGTTATGTGTAGTGATGTTATATGTAGTGACGATGGATGGTGTTATGTGTAGTGATGATGGATGGTGTTATGTGTAGTGATGTTGTTATATGTAGTGATGATGATGGATGGTGTTATATGTAGTGATGATGATGGATGGTGTTATATGCTTAGTGATGATGATGGATTGGTATGTGGTAGTGCTGGTATATGTAGTTGATGATGGATGTGGTGTTATATGTAGTGATGATGATGGATGGTGTTATATGTAGTTATGATGGATGGTGTTATATGTAGTGATGATGGATGGTGTAGTGATGATGATGGATGGTGTTATATGCAGTGATGATGGATGGTGTTATATGTAGTGATGATGGCTGGTGTTATATGTAGTGATGATGATGGATGGTGTTTTATGTAGCGATGCTGTTATATGTAGTTGATGATGGATAGTGTTATATGTAGTGATGATGGACGGTGTTATATGTAGTGATGATGGATGGTGTTATATGTAGTGATGATGATGGATGGTGTTATATGTAGTGATGCTATTATATGTAGTTGATGATGGATAGTGTTATAAGTAGTGATGATGTGTATGTATGTATGTATGTATGTATGTATGTTTGGAAGTATGTATGTATGTATGCGTCAACAGTCCAAAAAATCTTACGTGTTAACTAAGAGTAAATTTAGTTCTTATAATATTTCCGAGTTTTCTTAAGATGAACAAAGTATTTACCAGGTGTAAACCCCCCAATAGACTTGGTCGTGTTATTGTGTTGACATAGTTCGATTCTTATCTAGTTAAAATACCTGGTTAAATATAATGGTGCAGGTTAATTGAACTGACTTCCTGAGACTACGACTACCACCAGTGACAGCCAGGTGGTGATAGTGGTGGTCGTGTGTCTAATGCCAAAACCCTGACAGATAGACAGAGAAAGACAGACGCGCGGCGAACAGTCTAGCGTGTCTGAAACTAATATCAACGAAAGCTGGCGATTAAAATTAAATATGACAAGAGATATTCGCCACTCGCCAGCATGCAATTATGCTTTTTGGTTACCATTATCTGCCACTATTACCACCAGTCACTAAAAACTACCACCATTACCACCATCACCACCACAATTAATACCATCACTGAAACAACCACAACCACAACAATCTCTATCTACCACCATAACCACAACAACCACCACAGCACACCCAGAGGCCGATGCGGCAGCACAGTGATCATGGGAGCAAACCTTGGCGAGCCTGGCAGGTAGTGAATGACAGCGCCAAGGGAAAATAGTCCTTCACCCTCCCTAGACACAAGGACCAGAATCCCTTCACTCCCACCACCCCATGAGGAAGTTGGCCCAGAGATTACCAGATACCACCACCACCAACAACAACAACCACCACCACCACCAACAACAACAACAACCACCACCACCACCAAGAACAACAACCACCACCACCACCAACAGCCCCACCAACAACACCACCACCACCACACCAGCAACAACCTGCCACCAAGAACAACCACCACCGCCCACCACCACCACCCACAACACCCACCACCACCACCACCACCACCAACAACAACCACCACCTGCACCAACAACACACCACCCCACCACCACCAGCATAGCAACAACAACAACAACAACCACCACCACCACCAACAACAACAACCACCACCACCTGCTTAACAACAACAACCCAACAACCACCACCACCACCACCACCAACAACTACCCACCCACCAACAACAACAACAACAACAACCACCACCACCACCACCACCCACCACCACCACCACCAACAACAACAACAACAACAACCACAACCACCACAACACTTCAGAAGACTTCCTACGACACATTTCTTTCTCACTCTTAAACAAGACTATTGAGACATTATCTAACAGACCCACTGAAGCTACGACACAAATATAGATTCACAGAAGTTCCTATGTTATATTTTTTTTATCTTAAGTGGAAATGAAAGACATTAATCTAATCTCGACTGACTTAAAGTTACGACACACTGATGGACTCTCAGAGGTTCGTTTAGTTAAGTTTAATAACAAATTTCCTCGTAAGTGGAAGTGAAGAAATGAATCTTTATCTGTCTCATCATTTACCTGTCTAATCAAGTACCTGTCTTACAATTTACCTGTCTAATCAAGTACCTGTCAAAACTTGTACCAGTCTAATCATGTATCTATCTAATCACTTACCTATCTAATCAAACACCTGTCAAATCATGTACCAGTCTAATCAAGCACATATCAAATCAAACGCCTGTATAATCAAGCACCTGTCTAATCAGTTACCTGTCTAATCAAGTTCTTTATACCTGTCATACGCGATCGAGTTCATACGAGTTTAAACACCAACATACTTTGTTTAATATAGACATTGAAGGTAAGCGGGACAGGGGGAAGACTGAGACGGGACAGGGGGAAGACTGAGACGGGACAGGGGGAAGACTGAGACGGGACAGGGGGAAGACTGAGACGGGACAGGGGGAAGACTGAGACGGGAGTAGACAAACGGAGACGGTGGGAGAGAGACAGGAGAATGAAATTAAAAGTTGTGGTCCCAGGAGAGGATTGATAAGAAGCAAGCCACCGTGAACGTTTGGAAAGTGTGTGTGTTTGTGTGTGTGTGTTCTCGAGCATTATTATCAGTATTATAACCTTTATTAACCAGAATTAGTACAGAAGCAAACCAGAGTACGGTACAGAACCCGGAAGAAGTACATGATACTCGGTGCTAGGCTGGGGTCACACACCGGATAACACCCTTCTCACACCTGACCTGGGCCGAGGGAGGGAGATTCGAACCCAGGGCCAAATATTCTACTTGTTTGGTTTACTCATGAGGGGGAATGGTTTTAATTACACCTCCCATTATTAAGGTGTAATTAATAGCCTCTTACCTGTCCTCAGTATCACTCACCTGTTGTATATAATTATTAGTATTTATGTTTTCTGTATAAAGGATTTGAACCTATATTACTACACTTATGATTTTGTATAGACGATCTGAATCTCTAAATGGAACTTGTTTTATAATGCGTCACCAAGAGCGGATTCCTGTACTTATACTTTTGAAAAAACACTAAATATTTATAAATATAATTTTCACATTTATGTAAACAACAGCTATGGAAAATTATGTACCTGTGCAAATTACATGAACTCGTACTGATGGCAATTACTGTAACCTACCTGTATCTCAAATTACTGTAGCCTACCTGTATCTCAAATTACTGTAACCTACCTGTATCTCAAATTACTGTAGCCTACCTGTATCTCCAATTAATGTAACCTACCTGTATCTCAAATTACTGTAACCTACCTGTATCTCACTTAACCCCGCTAATTTGACTGCATTGCCCTACACGTG
Organism: Homarus americanus; assembly: GCF_018991925.1. Lineage (NCBI taxonomy): Eukaryota > Metazoa > Arthropoda > Malacostraca > Decapoda > Nephropidae > Homarus > Homarus americanus. The sequence continues at coordinate 24,513,495 of NW_024741901.1, read as the reverse complement.
TCTCCATTAACCTGTACTAATTAAGACAACAATAATAATTATAACTCTCACCTGTGCTCAACACCTCAAATGCCCAGTATGTGGATAAACACAAGACAGGTTTATATTTGATATACAGTGAAGGGAGGGAGAGGTAGGAGGAGGGAGGGCGGCACTGGTAAGGCTGTCTGTGTCCTGCCCGAGTCTGGCTTGTCCCATCACCACCATTACCATCACCACCATTACCATCACCATCACCACCATCACCATCACCATCACTACCATCACCACCACTACCATCACCACCACTACCATCACTACCACTACCATCACCACCACTACCATCACCCATCACTACCATGCTACCACTACCATCACCACCACCACCATCACCATCACCCACCATCACCATCACTACCATCCTACCATCACCATCACCACCACTACCATCACCACCATCACCACCACTACCATCACTATCATCACCACTACCATGACTATCACCACGACTATCCTTGCCAAAACAACACCAAACATCATCATCAATGCCACCACTACCACCATCACCACCACTATCACCACCACAGTCAGATCAGTGTTTATTCATTTATTCAGGATACTGTATACATATGAACTAATAAGCTGTACACATACACAATGATAACAACATACATACATACATACATACTAGTTAGCAACATAACACAACACACTAAACACGTCAAAACACAACCACTTAACACACAGTAACTAAACACAGCAACTTAACACACACACACACACACACACACACACACACACACAGAGACACACACGTAAACAAACAGTAAATAAAGACAACATGTAAGGTCAGGTTGTGATCTTCATAAACTATATTTAGAATAATAAACAAACTGTAGCGTGACCTTGTTGTTGTCTTTACCAGGGATAACAACTACCGCAACAAACAAACAAACACCATCACATCACCACAACAAACAACCACATCACCACAACAACCACCACACACCATAACAACAACCACATCAGCACAACAACCACCACACACCATAACAACAACCACATCACCATAACAAACAACCACATCACCACAACAAACAACCACACACCATAACAACAACCATCACCACAACAATACCACAACACCACCACCACGTGTCTCTCTCTGCACCACATCACCGACCACTCACCACTATTAACCCCACGAACAAAGATGAATTTACAGTCTGAAGGTTGACCCTGACTTGTGAGCGTCAAAATACCCCTTATGGTGGGTGATATGTGAGGGGGTGAGGGAGGCTGGTGGGGTGAGGAGGAGCTGGTGGGGAGGTGAGGCTGTTGGTGGGGAGGCTGGTGAGGTGAGAATGGTGAGGTGGTGAGGTGAGGTGGTGAGGTGAGGTGGTGTGAGATGATGGTGAAGGGGATGATGGGGTGAAGGGGATGATGAGGTGAAGGGGACAGGGGATGGAGGTGAGGGAGGGACAAGGAGGTGGTGGTGAGTGAGCTAAAGTTACCATGGAAAGGCAAAGCAACACACACACACTAGCCCTACGTATCTGTGGCTCTGTAGCGTGTCTGGCTCTATGACGTATCTGTGGCTCTGTCTGTTTACCTGACCTGCAGTATCCAACATCATCTACAGAATTCCTACAGTGTGTACCATCAGGAGTCCCTTGCACCACTCAGGGTCCCTAGATATATCCTTCTCGTTGCTTGGCCAAACTGTTGTCTAATGTCCACACAAACCTAATGCTTTATAATGAGACAACTTTACACACGAGAGAGAGAGAGAGTGAGTTACACAACAATATTCAGGCATAAATAGACTGGGGCCACGGGAGATAAGCTGAGAGAACGATCTAAATATTGAGGAATTAAATGCCTTGGTGGTGGCCCAGCACAGCGAGGGAAGTGAAGCACAAGTAGGTAAGGCGGCCTCTCCGCCACACCTGCTGACCCCGCTACACCTGCTAACGCCATCACACCACCTGCTACCCCCACACATCACTATACTTAATAATTCCACCACATAACCACACCTGCTTACTCGACCACAATTGTTTTCTTTTAATTTATTTATTTATTGGGCACTCCCCTACATCCTTGTGTAAGGTGAAGCGCAGAAGCGTTTACAGTGCCCAACAGGGAAGCATGCTAAGGTCATGCTTGCCTTTATGTCTCATGAGTTAAGGGCGTAGAAGCCTGAAGACTCAAGGCGACCACAAACACAAATACCCTGGGTTCGGGTCAGGTTAGGTTAGGTTAGGTTAGGTTAGGTTACGTGTACAGTTCATACAATGCTTATCCACAGGACGGTGATACAAACAATCTCTTCCTCCAACACGGCAACACTGACCAAAAATTCCCAGCAAAATAGTGAAGCAATTACTGCTACAATTTGCGGACATGATGGGGCAATTTAGTGCTATAACGACCCCTAGAGGGAGGCACCCGAGCTAACGAGGTGACGAGGGGGAGGAGAGGGGAGGAGAAGGGAGGGGGAGGAAAGGGATAAGGAAGGGTAGGCGAAGAGGGGAAGAGAGGAGATGGGAAGGGGTGGAGAGTTGAACGAAGAGGAGAGGGGAAGGTGATGGAGAGAGGAAGGGTTGAGGAGAGGAAGAGAGGGGAGAGAGGAAGGGTTGAGGAGAGAAAGAGAAGGGGAGAGAAGGGAATACATGTAGATGAGACAACTACGTGAGGGGGGGAGGGGGGTCCGGATGAGGGTCAAGACAGATGGCCTGCAATGTTGATAGTAGTGGTGGGGGAAGGGGAGGGGCGGAGGGGGCAGCATTATCATGAAGTGAAGAGTGTGTGTTAGTGTGGCCGAGGGTGCCCACACACCCTGATCAAGGTGTGGTGTGTGTGGACTCAACATCAACACACTGGTAAGTAAATTCTCATATCTACTACTACTACTATTTTGCTGTCACTCGGAATTAAGTATAACTGTCATCTAGCAATGACAGGTTTTGTTTTTAGTGCCGTTTCCTTCATTGGTGACTTGAGGTGGCTCGAGAGGCTCCATTTAGTGCGGGAGGGGTGGCGGGGCTAAGGAGGGGCGGCGGGGCTAAGGAGGGGCGGCGGGGCTAGGGAGGGGCGGCGGGGCTAACTTGAAAGTATTGACACCTTCTCGTGTGGTGCTCCTCCAAGCGTTACGGTGTGGAGTGATCGTCTCCCAGGTGAGGGGGTCGATTTGGCACTTTTTTCAGATCTGTCTTAAGACTATCCTTATACCTTTTCAGTTGCCCGCCAGCGTTACGTTTACTCTTAGTTAGGTGACTGTAAAGTAGCTGGTTTGGCAGTCTACTGCCGTCCATGCGGGTAACATGGCCGACCTATGTCTCGCTGCCAGACAGCGTGGGGAAGACCACTGATCGATATACGTACAGCTTTGTCGATAATTTCCCCTCCCTACAGTGTAAGTTCTGTGATGGAATCGGCCGTCAACTTTGTTCCTGCCTGGAGTCATCGAGATTGGCACGGGTGAGGAAGGCAGCCAATAAAATAAAATAGGAGAGTTGGTGCCAGTACACATCCATGTGTTACCCCCAGACATAATAAACATCACTCAGTCCTAGTGGTCACTAATGATGGCTACGGGTTTATTACCTGCAGCCATCATTACAGTGAACATAGTAACTTCCCTCTACATCCTGGATACCACACACACCACCCACACAAGCAAACAAAACACAGATGCTGCTCCCCCAACGCATCATGCCGCCCGCACAAGCAGAGACACGACCTTGCCCCCCCCCCTCCAGCAGCACAACACCACAAAAGCATTTGGTGGGAACCAGTGACTATCACGTCCACAGAGGAAGCCCACAATAGTCCATCCATCAGGGCGCACTTCACCGGTCCTCACTAAATTGTGTCTTCTGCCCAATTCCACCTCTCCCTGCCCCGTTCCACCTCTCCCTGCCCCGTTCCACCTCTCCCTGCCCCGTTCCATCTCTCCCTGCACTACTTCCTACTCTTCCCGCTTGTTTGAAAAATCGTCGACCTTGCCCTGTGGTTCATGTTCAACCTTCCTATATTATTTACGAGTTAAAGAGTACAACATCGGGATTTACATGAAGAATATCCACCCCCAGCCGTCTCACCAGATGATTAAACACCCTAACCTAACCCTACAGGTAATATCAGGTGAAAATAATAAGCTATGGGATGACTGGATCTACAGGTGACCCCCAAACATTGTACTAAAAAGGCAGGGAGGTGTTGAGGTGTTTGTGGGGGGACGGGGGAGGGGGTGGGGTTAGAGGGGTGGGAGAGGGATGGGTTAGAGGGGTGGGAGAGGGATGGGTTAGAGGGGTGGGAGAGAGGTGAGGAGAGAGGGGGGGTCATCCGGCAGTAGGAACAGGTATTGATTAAACCTTACACGACACCTGGACACGCTACAATACTTTTACCACGGAAGTTAACCTAATGTATGTACTTAACCCTGACAGACGTACACACACGAACACCATAAATAAGAAAAATAATAATAATAAAAAACAAGAGACGAGGATTAATTAAATTTGTAAACCCAACAGGATGAATTATTTTTGTTATCACTATTATTTTCATTATTATTACTAGTTTTATCATCACTATTACTATTATTTTTATTGTTACAACTACTATTATTATTTATTAGATGAAAATTACCAGTGCGTGTATTTACGAATGTTAGACCCGAGCGTTGTAAACAAAACATCAGCTGTGCCTCATACATAATCTGCTCTCTACTGAACACGCTAAATATATGTGTGTGTGTGTTCACGTCTTGGCCTTGTTGTGCAGTCTGTTCTTCCTCCTAAGATGAACAGATAGTGTTCTTTAATTTTACACAAGATACGTAAATAAGTAAGATGTTATGGAAACAAATAAGAAATTCACTGGATATATTTTGGCACTATAATCCATCTGGACACTTGGCACTAAATGGCTCCACCTGCTTGAGGGTCATGTAGGTACAAAGGGGTGGGGATAGGGGAAAGGGGAGTGGGGGGAAAAAGGGGAGTGGGGAAAGGGGAGTGGGGGAAAAGGGGAGTGGGGGGAAAAGGGGAGTGGGGGAGGGGAAGGAGGTTGTTGAGGGATTCCCACTAAAGTTATTACAGTATGTAGATCACCTTAAGAATCTCCACCCCAAATAGTAGTGTTAGGATAAGTTAGGTTAGGTTAGGTTAGGTTTGTGATGGTGGTGGAGCAGCTCAGCAAGGAAGGGAGTGACGCATGGCACGACGCGAGAAGATGACCTCGACAAAAACAAAAGATGTTTAACATACCCGACAGACTGTCCGAGGTGACTCAACCACCCCATCACTGTGACCTACACCACACTTCTAGCCACAGCACACCTCTAGCCACACCACACCATACCTCTAGCCACACCACACCTCTAGCCACACCACACCATACGTCTAGCCACAGCACACCTCTAGCCACACCACACCATACCTCTAGCCACACCACACCTCTAGCCACACCACACCATACCTCAGCCATACCTCTAGCGCCACACCATATTCACGCACGCACGCACGCACACACACACACACACACACACACACACACACACACAAGGGTCAAGACGTACCTGGCGCTCCTCTCGGAGCAGCCAGGTCAACTGTTAAGTTGGCCCATACCAACCCCTTCCCCTGAACCCTCCTCCCCACCGGAATATCAGCAAGTTCTCGCCAGAAGTTACAATTTCATTTAGAAAAGGAATGGAACCAGTGTTAAACAGAGGTGAACAGTGGTGAACAGTGCTTAAGTCAGTGAGAACACCTCAACAGTAACAGTCGTACCCAAGTTAACCTTCACACAGTGAGGTCCCAGGTACCCAGTGATAACGGCCCGTGATAACCAGCGATGTGTTAATCCGTCTACGATAGGAAGGCCTGGGACCAAACCTCACTCATATAACACCATCTGTGAGGGAATTACTACACCACATGTCCCTCATAACACCATATGTGAGGGAATTGCTACACCACGTCAAGTCCCTCATCACACCATCTGTGAGGGAATTACTACACCACGTGAGGACCCTCATAACACCATCTGTGAGGTAATTACACCACGTGAGGTCCCCCATAACACCATCTGTGAGGGAATTACTACACCACGTGAGGCCCCCTCATAACACCATCTGTGAGGGAATTACTACACCACGTCAGGTCCCTCATAACACCATCTGTGAGGGAATTACTACACCACGTGAGGTCCCTCCTAACACCATCTGGGAGGAAGTTACTACACTACGTGTTTGCTGTTCAACACCTACAATAATCTGCATGTTCACTGTATGTTCCTTTATCTTTCTCTAATGAAGGCTTTTGTTAAACCACCAATGTATGTAATAAGTCATTTATGTCCAATGTATATTTTCAGCCTTCGGGCTGCAGAACTTTTTCAATAAACCGTTAATTATTATTATTATTATCATTATTATTACACACACACACACACACACACACACACACACACACACACACACACACACACACACACACACACAGCCTTAACAAACCAACCAACAAGTGTGTTAAGAAAAATAAGACAAAAATAACGCAGCCGCTTCAAACGATCCATAAATGACCCAGAAAAAACCACAATGAAGCCTTAAGAAGCATGTAAACTGAAGCCTTAAGAAGCATGTAAACTGAAGCCTTACAAACTTGTGACGAAATATTACGAAATACTGAAATGTACATAACTGTGGCCAAGACTATGAGAGAGAGAGAGAGAGTTAATGATGGTGAAGCCAATAGCCTGAACTAACCAACAACAATAAACACAACACAGCCGACAGACACAGCTGGATACACACACAACCACAGAGATGAGTCATCATTCATGCATCACTACCACACCATGTATCACCACACTATGTATCACCACCACCACCCCCTCCATCATCACCACCACCACACCGTGTATACACCAAGACAAACAACTCCCTCCTCGACCCCAACACAACAATAACAATACCCACCACATGGCAGCACCAGACATGTACGACAACCTCTGACGTCACTCCAGTCAATTTAAGGATAACACCATCATTACCACCCTCATTGTTGGTGCTTTCTCTTAACTATAGCAAGACAGTCTTTGTGTACCGAGCTTCCTGTGAGATGAAACACAACAGAAACCTAATAAAAACACCCGAACGAGATAGTGTGTCGTAAGCCTGAACGATACAGTGGCGTAAGCCTGAGTCTCTGGTAAACACAACCTGGCGACACCTGCCTCTTACTAACCACGGAAAGGCAATAGAGCAACAGTCAAGGGGGTACATAACGTGGTGTAATAATTTATAGGAAAAATAGAGTAATGAATAAATACGAACATTGATAAATAATAACAATACTAACACTAATAACAATACCAATAAACTACAACAACAACAACAATAATAATAATAATAAGTCAAAATTAATAATAATAATAGGGAGGGAGCCAGAGAGAGAGAGAGCCATTTCAACACTTATCTGACAATTTTCCGTCCGTCTCTGTACACGAACATGGCAATAATGTACGTACGTCATAAAGCCACGAGTGTTTACAATAATTAAGTCGATAAATAATGAGTTATTGAGTTCAAGTATGTTAATAAGGTTTCTTGTATGTCAATAAACAAGTTAATAATATAAGTATGTCAACGAATGAGCAATGAGCAGCTGAGAGAAAGAGAAAGGTCAGTCAGGACAGTTCTCAGGGGACAGCTGTTATCAGGACGACATACAGGATACAGTGTGGTTGTAACTACCATAAATAACATTACAGTATGTATTTGTTCTTTCGTGTACTTCATTCCCTTGTGTTTGTACCTGTATGATCACCACTACCACAACCACCACAATCACCGCTACCACAATCATCACTACCACAACCACCACAATCACCGCTACCACAATCACCACTACCACAACCACCACAATCACCGCTACCACAATCACCACTACCACAACCACCACAATCACCGCTACCACAATCACCACTACCACAACCACCACAATCACCGCTACCACAATCACCACTACCACAACCACCACAATCACCGCTACCACAATCACCACTACCACAATCACCGCTACCACAATCACCACTACCACAACCACCACAATCACCGCTACCACAATCACCACTACCACAACCACCACAATCACCACTACCACAACCACCACAACTACTATAACTATATTTTTATTATCTTTAATATCACTATACAACTACTACAATGTTTCTACTACTACTATTGTTCTATGTTCACTACAACTATTACAACTTTTTGGGTTAACGTGACCTCCAACCTCCCCCTACAGCCACCAATTACTACCAACACCACCTACCACAACAACAACTATTACACTAACTTCCACAAGTTAGAGAGTTATGAAAACAAAGCAACGATGAAACGGGAGAGGGTGAGTCAGAGGTCAAGGATGAAGCACTGAGGAGGAGGAAGAGGAGTGACTGAATGACTGGTCAGGAAGAAACTCAGATGCCTGGAGGACAAGGACAAGACAAGAACGTTTCGGTGCTTACAAGGTCACTGGTGGTAGTGGTAAGGGAGAAGAGGAAGATGATGAGAAGGAGGGAGAGGAAGAAGACGAAGAAGAGGAGAAAAATATGAAGAGGAAGAGGAGGAAGACGTGGAGGAAGAAGAGGAGGGAGAAGAGGAAGAAGTGGAGGAAGAAGAGGAGGAAGAGGAAGACGTGGAGGAAGAAGAGGGAGAAAAGGAAGAAGTGGAAGAAGTGGAAGAAGTGGAGGAAGAAGAGGAGGAAGAAGTGGAGGAAGGGAGAGGCTGGTTAATTTTAGTGCCAGGTTGTTCATCACTCGTAATTATGTCGTCCACATCCAGCACTACAACGCCTGACAACACACAACAGCCAACGTCAACAAACATCCTTATATGTGACTTTCAGGGAGGGGAGAGGGGGGATGAGAGGGGATGAGAGGGAGGGTTAGAGAGTGAGGTGAAAGGGGGAGAGAGAGAGAGGGAGAGGGGGTGACTTGCAGCTGTTCAAAATAAACCTCAAAGATCACAGCCTCACACCAACCCAACCACACACCTGCAGCCGCCCCACACACCTGTCACGTCACCCTCAACCACGTGGTCTGTACAAAACAAAGCTGATACACGTGACGTCATGAGGTTTGGTTCTCGTGACCCAGAATAATAAGAGATGGACAATGTAAACAATGGAGAGAGAGAGAGAGAGAGAGAGAGAGAGAGAGAGAGAGAGACGTATTTGCCACCATTAATATTGTTATAAAAACACAATGGCCTCTGTGTACTTACAAACATATGTATATATTCTCACGGACATACACACATACTCCCATGGACTGACACATACACTCACGGACATACACACATACTCCCATGGACTGACACATACACTCACGGACATACACACATACTCCCATGGACTGACACATACACTCACGGACATACACACATACTCCCATGGACTGACAAACAGGCAAAACAGAAGACAACAGCTGTTCAGAGGACCGTCCGTGACCCAGAGCCAACTAGCGGTCAACCTACCAACCAATCCCCAGCTACCTGAGGCCTCCCAGCCAATTACCATCCACCTGAAGTCTCGACAGCCAATCACCGTCCTCGCCCGCCTATTGTCTTCCACTTCCTGCAAACTCTTTTACCATTTTACCTCGATCGTAATCACCGGTCGTGGGAACACTGCAAACACACACACACACACACACCACACACACACACACACACTATAGCTATTGTCTATACACGTCTTCACATAATACATTAAACAAGCATTATTTTCACACATAAAATAGCTTCCTGTGTTTATATGACTCAACACCTGGACATATTTTTCTAAACACACTTCCTGATGTAAGTTTATACATATTCTATCCATAGGTTATTTAGTTCCTCCCAGTGTTGACGACAAAAAATATACTGGACCCGTGTAATGATTCGAGGGGAGGCAACACGACGAACACTGAATGGGGGAGGAAGAGATGGAGGGGTGAGGTAGGTGGAGAGAGGGAAGAGGGAGGGTGAATAAGGTGGTGAGGAAGATGAAGTCACAGGGAGAAGAAGAAAAGGGTGTAGTGTGGAGGGGAAGAAGCTACATTGGTCAAGTATGGGGGTGACTCACGACTCTCACTTCAAAACTTCCTCCAAGACACCCACTGTGGTGAGTCATGAGTCACTACCCCAAGCACACACCAGCCGAGTGAGTCACAGAGCACACTGAAGACAGGGACCCCAGCAAATAAAACACACACACACACACACAGTTGATACACCATTATTTACTCACTACTAATATATCAACAACAACTCACATACAATTTACTAAACACATAATATGTTTCATTTTCCTCATAAAGCTCCCCATTGGTTAACACAAGAGAGACACATGGCTACATCATGGTGTGTGTGGGGGGGGGGTCGCTCAGTACGTGATGTGAAAGCCTAACATTGGACAGTCATGCACGGTGCATTGTTATGGTGAACTTGGAAATCAATACGTGAAGGCCAAGGTTTTCACTCTATATATTGTATATCAATTGTAAAGTATAAGGCTCTACTGTATAACGTTGTGTGTGTGTGTGTGTGTGTGTGTGTGTGTGTGTGTAAATGAAAAAATCTGTCGGCAGTGTAAATCAAAAAAACAGCAATAATAATGTATACTAACAAAAAATAAATAAATTAGAGATAGGAAACTAACAAGATAAAATAGATAAAAGGACAAACAAACAAAACTAAGAATAAACAGTCCATCCCCCTGGACTCCCCGCCCACCTGGTACGATGTCCTCCGTAAACTTCCTGACCTCTCGTACGTCTACGGGAAAGGGTCGCGGAAAGGGGACGTGATTGTTGCCCGAATCATCATTGGGTATGACTTTGCTTGGGAGATTGGTATCCCCGCATCCCCTGAGCAACGCTCTTGTGCATTATGCAGAAGACCCGACAGCAGCACCCTTATCCACTACCTCCTAAGATGTCCCCACACACAACGCTTCCGTGACGCCTGCTGGACCACCACTCCGACCCCCTGACGGAGACACGATGATCCTCCCCATACTGGCCAGATATTTTGTAAATAATATTGATTATGTGTTAAAGGAATATCCTTCCTTCCTTAGGCTTTAGTAAGCCCCTTTATAATATTTATACTGTATATACTTGTCACACTTGCCAGATGCTTCTGGTGTCATTGTACAGGGGTACCTAGTGACAGCACTAGGATCCCGCTTCCTCTATCAAGGAATAAACAATTGAAATTGAAAATGAATAAACAGCAAAAACTCAAACAAACAAAAACAGTAAAATACATTAACAAAACACACACAGGAAAAAACAAATGAGTCACTATATTAAATTAGGCAATGAATGAGATAATGAAGTCAAGTAGGTAAATCGTTATATACAGTACGATAACTTGGACATGATGAGTGGGTAGAGAGCATCCGATTCAACCCCCCTCACCCCATACACACTTGCCAGACGCACGACGAGCGTCATAACACAGAGGGCGCCTCCTACTACTCCTCCTCTTCCTTCCCTTCCTCCTCCTCACGCGGCTTAAAAACACAACCAGTCAGATTTTACTTCCCGGCTAAAATATATCAATAAATATGAAAAAAGGTACAAAAAATAAAATAAATAAAATTAATGACTACATCTCTTAAGAATTTGATCGTTAAAACCAGTTGTAATACGTTAGGACAGACACACAGACAAGAGCTGACTCACACACACAGGGAGTCCACCATGCTCGCAGTTGTCTCATCAGGTTATAAAAATCAACAAAAATGGTAAGTTTGAAGGTATTAACAGCCCCCTTAACTAAACAAATATGGCTACACTGACTTACTCTCCCATACCAACAACTACTGTACAACTCACGCTGGTCGAACACACGATACACTCCCGAACCACTCCCTCCTTCCCCCCAGTGACCGCTGTTGACCGAATTTTTACCGTCACAACAACTCCACTCCCGCTGCAGAGAACCAGGTCGAGAGCCATTCAAACAATAGCAATAAAAAAAAATGAAAAAACACTGGCGCCGGATCTCTGGTATTCTTACTGAGGCCTGACCACAAAAACACAACAGGGAGGCCTTTAATCGCCCCAGCTTAGGCCTACAAGGTGAAGAAAAAATATATATTTAAGAGGTCGCCTGGGAAGAAAGAGGGACTTACAACTAAAGGTGAGGCAAGAACGGAACACACACACACACACACACACACACACACACACACACACACACACAGACACACACACACACACTGTATATTTTCAGTCACCGGCTGCAACTCTATTAATAAACCGTTTATTATTATAATTATTATTATTATTATTACACACTCCACAACACAACATAAACACACCAAAATTAAGTCTAAGGTGACAGTATAACACATCACCATTATCAACACAAAAGAGGCGCCCCGATAACATGTGGGAGAGACGACACTAAGCCACACGTCCCGAGGATGCAAGAGCGTCCTGTAATTAAAATGTCAAACACACACCATAAACACACACACACAGACAGAGGGCGATAAAGGTCACGAAGAGGGGGGGAGAAAGAGGATGAGAAAGAGGATGAGGAGGGTGAAGGTATCTGGTCGTGCAATGTCTCTTGTGGTTCAGTAAGCAACAACGAGCAACCGAAGAGACACAATCACCTCTATCACCAACACTTTCCCCACCATCACCAACAACCTTCCCCACCATCACCAACACTACCACCACCCTCACCAACAACCTCCCCCACCACACACACAAAACAATTCTAGACCGGAATTCATTTATATAAAGAGAAATTCATACCATGTTAACATCAACTTTACATAACGGGAAGTGCGATAGTGGATCTTAAGTGGCCCGGCAAGGCTTCACACTCAACACAGCATCGGGACACTCACCACTAGTACCTCAATCACACACTTGAACATCCTCCTCCAAGGCTACACGATAGGTAGGGGGGAGAGGGGACGAAGAGGGGACAAGGGGGAAGAGGAGGGGAAAGGTGAGGGCGAAGGGGAAGAGGGAACAGGGTAAGGGAGGGGGGGTAAAAGGGAAGGGTTTATCTTAAAAGTCCTCAAGAATCCGAATGTCGTGTCAATAGTTTCTCAAAGAGTTACACCAGAAGAACATTTTTTTTTGGGGGGCTGAAAGTTCCGGCAAAGTTGAGAGACATTCTAGTTTTCCCAAGTGTGTGTGTGTTCGGTCAGTACAGCACACGAGGCCGAGCGAGAAATCACTCTTCCATACATTAGACCTATTCATGATCCAGTCGACGTCCCAAACATCACTTGATCTATGCATAAAAAAAAAAATAAACTTGCAAGATTACACAGCTGATATATGCAGGACCAATCAGAGCGCGTTGTCGTGATGATGATGATTATCAGGTTCCGCATCGACCAATCACCGCCCACCGCTACCGACGATAACGATCAGTTGATGATGAACTCCCCCAGAACTTAATGAAGAATACCAGACCATTACTACTATCAACAGCATCTGGCTAAGTCCTCTCTCTCTCTCTCTCTCTCTCTCTCTCTCTCTCTCTCTCTCTCTCTCCCTCTCTCTCTCCAACACGTTCATTTAAAACCTAATACAGTAGTTCCCTGACTCGAGAATATTCAATAATATTCTCAAGGACTCCAAAGAATATATTACCAAGAGGTTCAGTAATATTCAACAAGAAGTCTCAGTAATACTCAACATTAAACTGGACGAGAGAGAGAGAGGGGGCGGGGAGTATAAACAGGTTTCGGTATAACACAGCTAAAATTCATACATGAACACATAAGAACACACACAGTAGCTACCTGTCACAGTCCTGCCCTCACCACCAGGTCATGACACCCGTGGCTGTACAGGTGGTACAAGGTTGCTGTTCGCCCTCTCTCTACCTTCACCGCGCCTCTTCCTCCCACCAACGTCCTAACCCTGCAGGCCCTTTTCAGTTTTCACCCCTCTTCCTCCCCACTACCCCCCACCTTGGAAAGGGTGTGGTCGCCAGCAAGAGCCTGGAGTCATTAACTATAGCGGAGTTTAGAGGAGCAGGACCCAATATAATATGCAATAGTGGGCTCTCCTTCACCTGACGACGCAGTTCACTAATAAGCTATCCCTCATAGCCTAAAGAATCACGGGCCTCTTCCAAAAGTTCCCCCTGAGAGCCTGTGTACCAGTATTTACAAACCAATCCGGGCAAACAAGACGAGTATCAGACTTTCAACTCACGAACGAACGCGTCCTCAAGCGCTAAAATCTTCCAGAGTAACTCGGTAACAGACGTACCTGTAGACCAATGAGTCTGTAGATTAACCTTGATCCTAGCAACACACACAAATCCAAGTAGCACTGAGTATAAGAAGGTTCAGGAGGAAGCAACTGTCTTGGGGGAGGTATCTACGGATGTCAACACCCCCGACAGGTGATAAAACAGCGACTAGGTGGTAACAGCCGAGCCTAAGGTGTGTGTAGAGTAGGTCAAGAATCATCATCTCCTCCCAGCTTATCTGTCACACCAACTAGTATATCACGTTGAGACTAGTCCCCCCCACCCCAGTTTATCACTCCAACTAACCCCCTTCCCCCCTCCTACCAAAAAGTCGTCTCTTCAAAAATTCATCTCTCTCCCTCACAAGACTTACCTTTGCACAAGTGACGAGATATACCGATGGACGGAAGTCATTACCCTGGTGACCTAAATGGCCCAGCAAATATTAACCCAACAGGGGAAAAAATGTGTCACCGTGAAGTGTGTATTGGTTAACCCACTCTGGTGAAATGGTGTCCTCTTTTCTCTACAAATGATAGAGGGAACAATTGCTCTGTTAACGTTAAACAGGTCTGTACATGTCCCACCAGGTAACACGAGGCCTGTACATGTCCCACCAGGTAACACGAGGCCTGTACATGTCCCACCAGGTAACACGAGGCCTGTACATGTCCCACCAGGTAACACGAGGCCTGTCCCAGTAACACGAGTACATGTAACACGAGGCCTGTACATGTCCCACCAGGTAACACGAGGCCTGTACATGTCCCACCAGGTAACACGAGGCCTGTACATGTCCCACCAGGTAACACGAGGCCTGTACATGTCCCACCACCAGGTAACACGAGGTGTACATGTCCCACCACAACCAGGTAACGAGGCCTGTACATGTGTACATGTAGGCCTGTACATGTCCCATAACACGAGGCCTGTACATGTCCCAAGGTAACACGAGGCCTGTACTTGTCCCACCAAGTAACACGAGGCCTGTACTTGTCCCACCAAGTAACACGAGGCCTGTACATGTCCCACCAGGTAACACGAGGCCTGTACTTGTCCCACCAAGTAACACGAGGCCTGTACTTGTCCCACCAGGTAACACGAGGCCTGTACTTGTCCCACCAGGTAACACGAGGCCTGTACTTGTCCCACCAGGTAACACGAGGCCTGTACATGTCCCACCAGGTAACACGAGGCCTGTACTTGTCCCACCAGGTAACACGAGGCCTGTACATGTCCCACCAAGGTCTATATATGTCCCAGGTAACATGCACGTACCAGACAGGTCTATGAACGTCCAAGGGAACAGACCTGTATATGATTTACGGGTTTCTATGTCTGTTGTACACAATTGAGGGAACAAATATATTTACTCGCAAGGGAACATAACCTCCCTCTATCTATCTATCTGTTGGAATCAGCGTAGGCTCTGCACACACTCCCAAGAGACATTCTTACACGTCTGTGCATGTCTCTTAGAACAACTAGCTATCAAAGGCGAGACCAACGTTACAATTAGCCCTGGACAAAAGACAACACAAGGCAAACGTGTGTACTGTATACTAGCTGTCGAACCAACCTAACATAGCACTTAACTCCACAGAAACAACAACAATATTCATGGACCAATTTAACAGTGAATAAAATGTCACCATCAAAATAAAAACATTGAATAAAGTAGAACTCGGCCCTAAAACCTCCTTGAGTCCAAATCCAGATCTTGGGAGCAAGGTTTTTTTTTTCAATTATGAAGACGAACTATGAAATATCAAGGGGAGAAGGGACTAGTGACACTTCCATGTAATGTTCAGGTGGAGTCCTCATAACCTATTATTTCAATGAGATTCTGTGGTACCCTGGCCCTATAACCTGGGATTTAAGAGTCAGACAAGAGGCACAAGTACAGTATATCCAGTATGAGGGGTGGAGTCTGGCTCGAGAATATCAGGGAGGGAGGGTGAGCGAGCTTCCATATTAGCTAGACAACAACAACGGTGCCGGAGCGCGGGAGGGACACTCACACCCGTCACAATGGAACCAAAACAAAGGTCTGGCCAAGAGTCAAGTCACTTTTGGCGCGCAAACCCTGAGGTGATAAAAGTCCTATAAAAAATGTCCAATATATATTGTATTAAGAATTTTACGGGTATGATAATAGCGGCGGAGTATCTTATAATAACTAATAAGGGGCGAGGAATGCGTTAGAACACCAAGATACTGTCTGCTGAGGTTAAGCATCGCCGGGAACAAAGTAAATTGCATGATGTTCGACGCTGATGAGGTGTTGGAAACTTCTTTGTGTATTTTTATTTATTATGCTTATTTAAAAGTAATTTGAGGTGGTTGAGACAAGGTGGTTTAGCTCAAATGTGTTTATTATACACCTGGCAGCACATCAACACAGACAAGGAGGAATTCAGTTCCTATCAAAACACTCCACAGACTATACTTTGATAATATGTTATTTTCATTCATAAATAATATAATTTGCTGACGGTAATGGTACTTTCGACATTATTCTGACAAAACCGCTATTCTCCCGGAGAGCATCAGGTAATTCCTCTCTCTACATCGGCATGCTAGAGCCATTGTTTGCCCCCCCCCCCCCTTACTAAAACGGAATACCCGCACATAACACAGACACGTTAAAAATGCCGTTAAACCAGAAACACAATCTCAGTGTGGCATTGTCAGTTCAAAAATATGTGACAGGCTACCATGCGAGGCTAAATTGCGAAAAGGCCCAAAGAAAACTAACCATCAATTCCAGAACATGAACATGCTAGCTGTTTACCACTCCCAGGAAGAACGTAAATGGGCCAGTGAGAGTCCGCCCGTATTATTAAACAATTTCTTCCCTTGAAGAGGGGCGTTGTGTTTCAACCCGGGTTTTAAACTAAATGAGTCCTGAGGGACACCGCAGTACAGTACTTAACGGAGTGGTGTGGCGGTAAAAT
Organism: Homarus americanus; assembly: GCF_018991925.1. NCBI lineage: Eukaryota > Metazoa > Arthropoda > Malacostraca > Decapoda > Nephropidae > Homarus > Homarus americanus. The sequence continues at coordinate 24,496,257 of NW_024741901.1, read as the reverse complement.
GAACTAATTCCAATAAAGTTAATTTATAATATTGGAATTAGTTCATTTTACCGCCACACCACCCCGTTAAGTACTGTACTGCGGTGTCCCTCAGGACTCATTTAGTTTAAAACCCGGGTTGAAACACAACGCCCCTCTTCAAGGGAAGAAATTGTTTAATAATACGGGCGTGAGTGTCCTAAAGTCGAGGGAAAAATATACACCATATATACACGAAAGATAATCTCCCTCACGCCCATTTTCTGAACAAAGGAAACCAAACTAAATCCAAGAGAAAAGCGCCAAGGAGTCGAGGCCATGCCCGACTACCATTCTCGTTTACACAATGACGGTCTTCCCCTCCGCGCCCAGTATCGTCTTGAAGCTGGGAGTGGGATACTCGTCCTGGCTACACTCACCCTCCTGAGTCGTCTTCCCATCTATGACTTACTGGTGAGACAAACAAAATGTCAAACAAGTCCTTTTTGTGTCTTAAAAGGATGTAGTGGTCGTTGCTGCTGTCCTGTCTGGCCTAACATCTAAGTGAACTGTTTGGTAACTGCAGCTGTTGCGTAACTGCCTGTACAGCTGCCCTCCTCCCCTGGCTCACCTTCGTGTTGTCAACACTACAAGTTGCATGTGGTCAACCATTCCGCCGAGAACATAACACTGCAGCTGTTGACTGGCCTCTCTAACACCATCTCTCCTGACAGTTTATGAAATGACCTGAACTACACAACTGATAATACCCAAATTCCTCGCTAACCTAACACCTTATCATTAAAACACAGTAGACAGATAAGACAACACTTGAAGGTAAAGAGTTGTGATGAAAAATTTATATATCTCACGAATACAGAGCACTAGTGGGTTTTTTTTTATTAAGCCATGTTTCTTCGCTATCACTCTACTGCCACCACCACCAGGGTCTGCGAGTAGCCACCACTGAGGAATATATACCAGATCTGCTCAAGTATGTTAAGCTCATTCTGTTACAATAGCCGGAAAAAATAAATTATATATATATATATATATATATATATATATATATATATATATATATATATATATATATATAGTCATCATTTCGGCCTTGGATTCATTAGAGCAAAAACCTAACCACTATAATTATCAAACCAGACTATGCAGTCCGGTCACTGCATAACGTGAGGACCGTCAGGTAAGGTAACACTAGACCGGCCTACAACGGCACTCGTGGTCAGCGCGACCGTTCACTTCACCACCGGTGGTCTGATTCTGATGGTTTATCATGTACTGTATACATAACGGTGGTAGGTACAGGTAGCTTAACTGTGTGCCAAACACCTGAAACAATATTACATGATATACTGTAGAAAAAGTACGCTACTATATGATCACGGCCAGAGAGCCTTTAATGAAGCACCCGAGTTTACAAACCACTTTAGCAACACAGACAATAATATAAGCTATACATACTGTCTACATTTAAAATATGAATACAACTCAACAATACATGAAAAATGAAATACCATCAAACAGAACAATGTTGAATACTGTGAATGAAACTACCAATTGTCAACATCTATAAAGAAGAGAATAATGTGAGAAAAGAGAATATCGGTATGTATTCCTTCATAAATATTTTACAACTGCATTTGTCAACAATTTAGTTCAGCAAGTCACGTGAGGGTCCGGGCGCGAGCTACTACAATCTTCAATATAATATGGCAGCAATCAGAATCTTGTTAATTTGTCTAGCTACCAGGAAAGACCGACGTGGCTCAACTAATGACTGCGGCAGATGTTAACACCAATGAAACGATGCTTTCAGTATCAATGTCGACTACAATAAAGGTGACATCCATCATCTATTATGACGCTGCCTTGGGAGCTTAAGTGAGTCAGTCACTTAACCCCAACAGCAGCCTTCAGCACTTCCGCCCCCGGGAACTTTCCTTAGATACTTGGCTGTCACCGTGAAGACCCCCACACTTTACCAGCTGTCATCACTTGACGTTCCCAAGTTCACGCTAATCACCAGATGTAAACACACACAAGGTGCTGGAACAAACTCCAGAGAACCACCTTGAGCGGATGGACGATGTCACATTCCCATGACTCCGAGGAAAGACCTATCATTAACAATAACATTACTACTATTATTCCGGGTGTTACCACTGGCAACAGGCAGCTTAATTTCATGAAAAGTTGTATGATTCCTGATAACATCATTCCCAAGGCTGCTCGGGTAGACGGTTGGTGGTGCAAGCCTGGTACGGTACGGACAAACCTGTTTCTCACGGAACACGCCGCAGTCCTCTCAACCTTACTCCGCCTCAGCAAGACACTCGTTTCAATAAGCTATGCGAGATCGAGCACGGATGAGTTCCTACCCAGTAATTTAACAGTACAAACTCCCACCAGCATCATAATACAGTGCACAAGGTTAAGTCGGTCTAGAGTGACCTATACTATTAGAAAGAAGGGCCGTTGTCTAACACGAGAACAACTACACACTCAATGCATCACACAACACAGGTCCCGAATAACGTACAGCCAAACAAAATGATACGCGATATGGCCCAAGACACCTACCAGTCCACACCTCACTTTAACGTTCTCAACCGCAGCTGAAAGACGCGTAGTAACAAAATGTTTAAAGCTTTCAATAATTCATTTAATAAGTACCAGCAAAGTCACACCTAACATTTAATACACAAACTAGTACTAACACACAAGGTCGTCTTCTGAAGGATACATACAAGGTTGGTAAAAAAAAAAAACTTATAAATTAGATACCTGTATATAAAAAGAACTACAACCAATACCCAAGTCTTTTTATTAGTCTACCCACACAACTGATGTCACGATCTTCCCGGAAAAGATCAGGTTTATCGGAGAATTTGACTGCCTCCATGTGCATGAGCCCCATCTTTGATTCGGGGCCCCATCTTTGACTCGGGGCCCCATCTTTGACTCGGGGCCCCATCTTCGAACTCGAGGCCCCTGTAAAAAATCCTTAAGTTTCTGGGACCCATCTTGCAAAACCCATAAGACATCCCAGAATATACTTATTTCATCGACTTTGATACCCAAGTCCGCCATATCAAGCTCACGATTCAAGACTACAGTTACCCCCATCAGTAGTACCTGAAGGTTGTGTAGCGTGGCCCCCATTAGTCTAGTAAGAAAAACAAAATTTTATTATAGTGTTTTGGTCCTATAAGTATGAACCACTAATATGAACCAAACCCAGCAAAGTCAAGACAGGTCACATGTGGTTTAAACACCTGACTTACACTGCCTTCACTTTACATAATGAAAATCAGAAGACCTCATTCTCTGGGGAACTGTTATGAGCGTGAAAGAACTCCTCCCACGAATGGGCAACTTGAATTCCCAGGTCCACTTTGTTACGACGTCGATAACTTTCCTCTGTTGAGGAACCTTCCATGTTATGAATTTTACGATACCGACGCTTAATTTTGTCAAAATCTCTAATTTACTTAGATATCACACTTTTATCTTTCACCATGAAACAATAATTAGTACCACATTAGTTAATTTTAGTGAAACAAATACACAAGAATTCAACTGCAGTAATGTTTTATAAATGAACTGCAAAGTCGACTGACCGTCCCTCCTATGGTGAGAACACCACCCAAGCTCCTACTCGCCTCGCTCTGGTGGTAATGACGGCATGCCAAATTACCAACGGTCTGGGATAATAATAGCACGTTATCACCCCTAACAGTTTCACCACTAAATACGCCACGAAGGCCAAAAAACCTTATCAGTGTGTGAGATAACACACAGACAATGAGGTTAAGATATAGATGGCTGGTGGGTGATGATGTGACCGACGGCTGGACTGTGATACAAGGCAGGTGAGTAAACTTTGGTTATGTCACAGGTGGCGGGGCGAGTCACAATGCAGGCGACTCTGTAGTGTATGGCTAGACCGTGGTACAGATGGCTTGTTTATAGTACACACGAAGAGGTTAAGCTACAAATGGCTGGTTGGCTCATGCTGCAGGTAGTTGGGTACGGTGCATGTCCCGAGGTTATGGTTCACGTGGTCAGGTTAAGGTACAGGACAGGTGGGTGCCGGGGTATGGAGCAAGCGATGAGTCAATGGTCACCAAGTACACACATCCTGCTCGGCCCTCCGTTACCAGTAAGTCAGAAAGCCTACGTGAGTCATCAGTCAGTCAAAAATATCAAGATGATATCAGCCGTAATAATAAATAATAGTCGGTTGTTCTTAGCTCCGTGGCACAGCAGGTTTCTTAATTCATGATGTAGTGATGCAGTAAATAACACGCAGGGTAAAAACTTTTCAAGAAAATTACTGTAGTTGTTTTCATCTTCCGCCAATTGTTTTAAGACTTGACCATTTCCGCCTTGTTTTATCGTTACAATAATTATCACAGACTAATATCTTCGGCTATGTATCGGCAACTTGTTAAAATTAACCAAAATCTACTACTATAGGAAACAAAATCTTAAGTTAATCTACCTATACGCTTCGCTCTGTAATCAATAATAAAAACAGTAACTTCAAATAATTCATGATTCATTATTATGTAACGTTACGAGTGGAAAAATGGGCGCGGCGCAACTTGTGAAGCGAGAGCCACAAACTCAATAACCCAGGAGGGGGGCGCGTCGCTCTTCCCTCTGCTGTACGGTTCCGGGATCAATTCCTGAACCAACTTGAAGACGATGGCCGTATTCCCCACCAAGATAGTCACAGGGGAAACTCCAAATGATGAAGATTCAAAACATAACCTAACCAACATGGTGGGGATTAACCCGAACACAAATGGTGGGGATCCTAAGCCAAACAGAAAAAAAATGATAGGGAATCTAACCTTAATCTAAATCGTGGTGATTCTACAATTATGCTCTAACACGTCAAAACTAACTTCACATATGCAATGATTATGATGGCTAATAAATAATTATTATTAAAGTAACGTGTTAACCACCAGGCAAGAGAAGTGTCAGATATCTCGTTAACCAATGGCAATGTCAGCGGCTGTCATATTTTATTCCCACCACCTCGCCCAGACATGTTTACGCGGCAAGTAAACACCAAGTCTTAGTTAAATCAAAAATAACATTTCAAACGCCATCTGGTGGAGTCAGTCTAAGGTAAGGCGAGGACACAGACCGTCAGGGTGTTTAGAAGTGCCTTAATGCTTGTGCATAGGTATGCACGCATACAAGACTCCTTCATATACAGGTGACGCACTAGGAACATAATTGTGTTCTAACATACAAAAGAAATGTTTCAAATATACTAGAGACAGATGACTAAGTTAGGTCTTGTGCAGGATTAATGGCTTGCCAAGTATTGTTACATACCGAAGATTCATCCCTGCATTAGCCATGGTTAAACTGGGATGAAATGTTCTTTAATATCTTGCAATCAACAAGGGACATTTCTCTTATTAATTCACATTGCATACATGCTTTATTAATTTCCTTCTCGAAGGAATATTAATTTTGGCAGGTGGCCAAATCAGACAACTATATGAAGATAAAAACGAACCAAACCAGCTGAACATCTTACATTTCTCGGTTAAGTTAGTTGTCGCCTTTAACTGTTTACTAAGATCTCCCACATTCTACTTTGTCCTGATTTCAAATTTACATTTTCCACCAGAACAGAGTATACCATTTCTTAAGCAAAACCCACTAAACCGACGGTCAATGGCTAGGAATGTTCTCCCTAGATGATGCATAATCCCTCACTCAAACAAATGTAATAATGTTTTACAAAAAGTGCAGTATTTTCCAAATTCAAATAACCTTATACCTGAAAATTTCTAGTAGTTTTCCTTACTAAAAAAACAACAACAACGATTGAATATTAGTTTTCTAAAAGTTTACCAAATAACCTGATAACACTAAACAGAACCTAACACAAATGGAGGAAGAAACTGCAACTATGACGATGATTGACCCCACCACTGTCTTGTTATACAGAGGCGGAAGCTCACCTGACCCGAGTATTTACCTTATATCTTTCGTCCTAAAGTATCTATCGTTACATCTCCTATGCTGTAAACATTAATCAACGCATAACTACGTCCAGGTTGTTTAAAGGCCCAGCTCACTAGCCTACACAAACGCTAGCCCGTAATGGTCTATCCACACAACGGCTGCCTTCCTTAGTTCCTCTCTCGATGTTCAAGATGGCTGACGACTTATTGCAGCGATTAATACATCAATACCTTCAATTCCCGTGACGTGAGGTAGTCAGGTACACGAGGATACTGTGACTCTTCCAGACGATGGCCATGTTGAGCGTGTCGGTCTGGTCAGGGGCCATCACCACACAGGGTTATAAATTGCTATTTATTCCTCCCTCATATTAATTATGCACGTAACGCGCTGTCTTACCTTTAATCTACGCAGATTTCCATCTCTCGCTGCGTTGAAGACCCCGTTCTTAAACTCCATGTTTTTATATTCAGTGACCAAAACACTGGAGGGAACGAGACTCAAGAACACATCTCCACCCCACGCACTCCAACAGCTGACTGACTGACGAACACTGAGACGGTCGGTGTGGGGACCGAGCCCGCCGCCAGGGGGCCGCCGCCGCCGCCGCCGCCGCACGTGGTTGGGTCACAGCTAGTGGCGCTAAAATTTAAAAATAAAACATAAAAATGCTGTTTAACGCAACCATTTACTTTACTCTTCTGATTCATGGTCAAATACTAAAGTATCTCATTCGATAAAGGCTTATTTAGGGATTCTTATTAATGAAAATCAGTTTATGGCTTAATCGATTTAAATGTACTAAATCAACACATGAAGAGTATTAAATGCCGAGGACACTAATGCCTCAGATACTCATCATGATGCATTTCCTTACTTGTAAGTGTTAATAATATCACCAATCATAGCTGCTGATAACATGACTTCTCGCCTCACTAGATAACTACAGGCAACTTTACATTCATAGTTTGAGTTATCATCAGAGAATAAGTGAGTATTTAAGGTAAAGTTGAATGACTCAGTAGCCAGCTATTGACAGTAATTTCAACTGGTGACTTCAGAGCCCTTGACAACTTTTTAATGTGGACTAAAAGCAGAAATAATTGACAGATAGGATAGAGAAATAGATGGATAGATAGATAAAAATTAGGAGTGCTGTAGTAAGGTATGCCGTCTAACGAGCTGGAGTTGGTTTACCAGGATATTTACACTGTAACCTCCATTAACCTAACCTATCCTAACAACCTAATATATCTTAACCTAACCTAACCTAACCTAACTTAACCTATCTTAACCTAATCTATCTTAACCTAACCTAGGTTGTGTAAATAACCCGGTAGACAACTCCAGCTCGGTAGACTACATACTAAAATTGAACTTTTTTCAACATTTCAAGTGGACTACATTCTAACTGGAACCTTTGTGAAACACTGGTCGGAGATACCATAATGCTCCTCAAGAGTGAAGTGCTTCCCTGTTGGGAGTACTGCACTCATTCCGTCTAGTCCCAGAGAAACCCTAGGTCTAGAGGCTGCCCTGTGGTATCCCATCTGTCACAGGAACACATGGTGATATCCGGCCATTAGTCACCACACACTGCTTTGCAGTCATGAAGAAAGTCTCTGATCCATGCTAGAATGCTCTCCCCCTTCCAGTTTAATTTTCAGCTTTTCAGGGTACTCTGTCAAAAGCCTTCACAAAGTCTAGATATATATTATAGATATTGCCACCATACACCAGGATCTGAGTCCACACATCCAGCACCTTAAGAAATTGCATCAAGTGTAAGCAACCAGGCATAAGGCCATGTTGGCATTCCCTTACAAGGTTGTTTTGTAGATGGTTCATCATGGCATCCCTTACAATGCTCTCTAGTACTTTACATACAATGCTGGTCAAGCTCACTGGCCTATAATTATTCATACAGTAGTGGTCTCCCTGTTTGAATATAGGACTCACAAAAGCCATTTTCCAGTTGCTGGGACCTTTTGCTCATCCATGCACCTGCTGAACAGGATCCTTAAGGGCTCAGTAAGCTTGTTGCACAACTTTCTCAACACTCTGGGACACACACAGTCAGGGACAGGGCTTTTAGTAATAATGTTTAGCATTGGCAATTTGTTTCTAATACTGTACCCTACCCTGAGAACTTAATGTACGTCAGCGCTGTCAAACCTTCTTTCCTCAAATGCATAAGGTACTACCATATTTTTTCAGGTTCGGTTAGTTAATTTTGGCCAGAAATTTAAATAGGCCTAAAGATTTATAAATTTGTTTTCTAACCTTACTGGGGAGGCGAGTATGACAGCAGCAGTTAAGTACTGTATAAGGTATTACTTTATGTTGTTGATACAGTATAGTAATTTACTCATTGGCTTATTCCTATGGAAGCGAGATGTAGTTGTCATTTCTCTCATGTGCCTCTTTGATGTTTATTTAGTAAATTAAGTTATGTTTACTTGATACTTAATTTCTGTTGGATTCTTTGCAATAAAATCAACACTGTACTAGACTTTGGTGAAATAAAATTTAAAACATCAGTAAAGCTGTGTAGACATTCAACATATTCACCTCTAATCTAATTACAGTAACCCTTTGTGCACTTCAATCTATTGCTCTTATTTTTTAGGAAACTCATCTCGGGCATCTCATTCACCCCAAGAGATTGTTTCCAAAATAGCCGAAGGATTCTTAAAGGGTTATTATTATGAAGATCACTATCGGTCTTATTTCCATCATGGTGGCTACAAAATTTATAATTTTCTTTTATCATTTCAAGACTTATCAGCTTAATGGTTATTAAGGTATAGGGTAGTTGGTCTGTTCATTATTACTTTGGCCAGTGTTAGTACAGCAGGGGCAGATCCAGGAATATCAAAAGGGGAGTCCAAGAAGTTTTTTTTTTTGGGGGGAGTGTTAGGTGGAGCACTGGAAGCCCTCCATGGCAAATATTTGAAATCTGACCAATATCATGGGCATTTTAAGGCCATGTGCACTAGACATTAGGAGATATTCTGAGGTCAATATTAATTACTTTTTTCTATACAAAAATGCCTGAGTACAATACTGTAACATCTTGGGCTGGCTGTCCTTTTTTCTGCATGCATCTTTGTATTTCAAGCATGGGATTGGGATATAGCTCTTATACCGTACAGTACAGTCAATACTACCCAACTGGAAGCCTATTACCTGCCAAAAATATGATGGAACGCCAGAAAAGGGTCAGGCAGTAAGAAATTTGCCGTGTGCAGTGTCCAGTCATTCACTTGGCTCCCACCAAATTGCCAAGTTCTGCCATTTGAACAAATCCTACTGAAAACTATGCCATCTCATCTTAGGCCAATTGTACATTCATTTTCCTTTCACAGGATGTAGTTCTTATTTTTCCTTATAATAATGATAAGTCTTCCTGGCTCAATTTGTATCTTAACACTATTATCAAGGGTAATGAAAATGTTGATAATCAATACTTCTACATATTTTTTAAGTACAAATACAACTCTGTATACAATAGATGCAAAAATACAGTTTCTGGTCCACTACTGTGTTTCTCAATCAATGCTGTGTGAACATAAGTCTTCAGAGAAAAATCAGTGGTAGACACAAGGTACCACAATCAACAGTGAGGCAAAATATTTAATATGTTTTTGGTACACACTGGGCTATTGAGAAGCACATTATATATGTATATATGTATGTATGTAAGTATACAGACACAGACATTTGTATGCATAAGTAAATATATACAGAGACACAGGCACACACACCTACTTTCATGCACAAAGAATACAAACTTACACACATACAGGAAGTTAACACATTGAATTCTAGAACACATCAGAAGAATACTAGTGATATGAAAGTAAAAAAAGTCTACAATTGCAGGTGTCTTTTGCCATTCCTCATCAGACAAGTAACTGATGCTTGAAAGGATTCACAGTAAGGTGATGGTCAAGCTCGTCAATAAGACCCACAGTAGGTGGAAACTTCCATGTCAGTACAATGAAGCTGAGGAGAACACCTGTGCATGAAGGACTGTTTCAGGTAATGGACTCGAGTTCTTGTTAAAGGATTTATTTTAATGGAAATTCACTAAACATTTTCTTTACATGTGTGTGAATAACAGTTAACTTTCCATCACCCACTCTTACACGACTCTTCTTCAGGAATATAACAGATGCTGTATCATGTTGTAATATTTAAATACAGTACAGAATTAAAATCCATGCTTCTGGTATCAAGATATAAATTTAATAATTACAATTTGGAGTGGTTATATAAATGAATATAAAATAATTTTCAACAGTCTAGTACAGTATACCCCCCGTTTAAAATATTCTATGCCAGGATTGTATTTTTGCCTACATGGGGAAATTGATAAAGATCCTAACACTCTGGACTACAGTACTTCATACACAGTAACTGCTTGGACCACTTCTTGTGGGATACATATCCAGATTAATTATTTGTATTCAACTGCATTGATCTTTATACTTTTCGTTTCTCTCAGGCCCGTCACCACATGTTCTGAGACTCTCGGTGGATGTGTACAAATTGATTTCTCTATACGACCCTTTTATTTTTACACTTTTTTTTTTAATCTTATTTTGTAAATTTTTTTTCTGAACTGTATTTGTTTTATATTTATTTTTGTTTCTTTACTGTACTGTACTGTACTTACTTTCTATAAATGATAAAAACCTATGTTTTGTCTTCAATTCATGATTTTGAGAACAAATACAGTATTGAGCTTTCCTATACAGTAATGTACAGTATATCTATTAGAAGCAATATTTAGATAAATGTTGCAGGATTTTTTGATGAACAATGGTAGTACAGTACAGTGTTACCTCAATCACGGGTATAATGTTTTCTGTGGCCAGAAGTCTTAGCATTTTGTACAGCTCACTGTAGGTGGCTGACAACCGGTAGTCCAGAGTGCTAATACCAGAAGGGATACCCTACACAGATATGCAATTAAAAATTGTAGTACAGGTTGTACCTCTCTAGTCCGGCAACCTCGGGACCTGACCGGTGCCGGACCATGGAAATTCACCCTTTTCCTGGATAGACAGTGACTTGTGCTTATGCTTGGAAGCACTAGCACCACTTTCTCTGCATCATGGTCTCTTTTAAGACATATTGAAGGGTTAAATGTCGTATAGTAGCTTCTCAAATTTCGCGAGTTTTTAATTCAACGTATTTTATTGGAACACACACACCAAAAAAAAATAAATAAAAATTTTGACGGCGGAAACTTGAATTTCGACGGGTTTGAACGGCCCGCCAACGTGCAGACGACGTGCATAATCGTGTAAACAGCGTCATTTCTCTTATGTACAAAAGATTCATTATTGTTTATTACTGAATGTCTTTTTTACTGAATTAATGTTTATGTGTGCAAAATGAGCAATACAATTCATTAATAATACGTAGAATATCAAAACACACGAGGAAATGACACAGCATTGTTTTCGTTGAATACAAAACCAGTGACTGACTGGTTCTACATATAAAACTGAAGAAAATAAGACTTTGGTTGTAGCTGTAGTAACATTAATATGGTTGTTTTAAGTAATGTTATTTAATGTTAATAAATGGAACAATAGAAGTAGCTAACAATAATGGTAAAGAAAAAAGAAAGAACGCGTATGTAAGTGCGCACACGTGAAACATATCGTCATTACTTTACATAAGAATATGAAAGCTACACTTATTTACTGTTCATATATATTTTAATTAATGTTTCTGAATTTGTTTTTATTGAATTAATGTTTGTGTGCAAAATAAACAATACAATTTATTAATAATACATGGAATATAAAACACACGAGAAGACGAGACGGCTGCCGGCATTGTTTATGTTAAAGCTTACAAAACCAGTGACTGATTGGTTCTACATATAAAACTGAAGAAAATAAGACCCTGATTGTAGCTGTAGTAAAATTAATGTAAAAAAATAATATGGTTGTTTGAAGTACCTGTAATGTTATTTAATGTTAATAAATGGAACAATATAAGTAGCTAACCATTAATGGTAAAAAAAAGTGAGTGCGCATATGTAAGTGCACACATGTGAAAACATGTCGTCATTACTCTACATAAGAATATGAAAGCAACACTTATTTCCTGCTCATATATATTGAAGGGTTAAATGTTGTACTCTGTATAGACAAGCAGAGAGAGAGAGCGAGCAGCCGAACTGCCGGATGTAAACAAACCTTAATTTCCCGCGGCTTTGTTGTTGTTTTTTTTTACGGGGATTAGCCCACCCGGGCATAGGTCACTGACCCACATTGGGGCCTGAGGGGCAAAAATTTAATACTCTTGTAATAATAATAATAATTCAGATAAGTAAAAAAAAAAAAAAAAGTTGCCTATCTACCTATTGGACAAACTAAAATCGTTCCGGACCACGGGTGTTTCCGGACCACAGAATGCCGGACTAGAGAGGTACAACCTGTACAAGTACTAAAAATAATTATTCCTGTTTCACAGAATAGATTAGAAGAGAAGCAACATACTGTACTGTATTCCATAAAACTGACTGGCATAAGAAGTACACTATTGAAAAATCAGCTTTCCTTCAGAAATATAAATTCTAAGACATGATACTGACCACTTAAAGTTTTGGTTCTTTTACCTGACAGTTCCTAATCCAACAATACAGTGTCCTTACCTATTTGTTCAGTTCTATATATCTGTGCTTGTATGTGGCCTGCAGCCTCACTCTCCTGGTTACTTAGTCCCTTATGCACAGGTCCCCCTCTGAGCTGAATAAAGTGTTCTGGCGTTGGCCAAATAAAATATTAAAATTGGCGTCACCACAGTGAAGGGGGTAACGAATGTAGTTGGGGTAAGCAAATATGAAAACTGTACAGAAATAAAGTTTCCATCTAACATTGTGAGTTTTAACTCCTAGCATCTCATAGTTTACAGAATACTTATCAATTATCAGTTTCACTGAAGAATAAACAAAACATTAAGTTATTTGTGAAATCAAAGAATAGTTATGGGCATTGTTTAATATATTTTTGTTTTAAATTGATATAGATAAACAGTGTTGAGTATTCATTGAAAAAACACAATTGTATAAATGAGTGATGTTTAGAAATTGTAAAAGTAGCTGAAGTAAATTAAATTGTATGCAATTATTAGAGCCACTAAATTAATGGTATAGTGTATTCATTATAATAAAGAATTAACATGTACCCATTATTGAAAAAGATTCAAAATTTGAACTGAACAAACACAATTAAGTTACCTGGGTCATGGATACACAGCAATATACACAAGTCTGTAGTGTTCCGTTTCTTCTTCATCCACAATTGTATTTTCGAAGAACATTAATATTTTCTCCTGTATTGAAGTAGAAGTTTATCTTTCCAGAGGGTGAAGAGTTTATATACTATATAGTCTCTGATGAGGCTTAAGATAAAACTAACCTAAAATATAACATGTCTTCACTGATACATTTACACAAGAATATCCTGACTTCCAATGTACAAAATAAGCACAATGTACAAATATATACAGTATACAAGTATCTACAGCGACATAAGCATATAACATAATTTTTCTCACAATTCTGAATTATGAGCAGAGTATTATTTTTAAAAGGCTACTACGACGCTTGCAATGCTCCACTGCAGCAATGTGACTGGAAACCTGCATTTTGTTAAGGTGTAAAAGTGACATTAACACCTCACACAGGACAAATAGTGCACCATTAATAAAATATCATGACCAGTGTTTACAGGGCTTGGATTATAATATGCTATGCTACAATATTGGAGCCACATGAATTAAATAAGTTTCATCAGTCTAGTATGGAAAATACAAACAACACATACTCACTAATATACTTAGTAAAGGTATTAAAAAATATTAGGCATTTCCCCCTTGAGTAGAACATACTATGTCAGTACATTTCAGAAGGCCTCGGTTGTTATCCAAAAATGTTGACTTTTGTTTTTCATCCACTGATACAAAGGCAAAACAAGGTAGTGAACACATGGTAGCTAGTAGTTCATCAAAAAGGACTACTGTTCAGAGTAAACCTAACATGACATACTCTGGTATACTCAGATATGTTATAGGAAGGTTAATTCCTATCTCACACACAACATTATCAAAAAATCACAAAGGCCAAAGTGATCACTGATTTCCTGTTTTGTACAATTCCTCCGATAATTTGCCTGAGACTACGATACTGTTGTCGGGTGATAAGTCAAATGGGACCCAGTCATATTAAATCCTAACCTAACCTCACCAATCATTACACTTGGAGTCCAGTTGTAAAAGGCTTAAAATCCTAACGGTTACGTTAGGTTGGGGCCCAATAGAATGGAGGCCCATTTCACTAACAACCTGTTTATAATAACCACTGAGAAACTATGGAAACAACACATTAATTTGTCTAATGCAATGTTCTTACAAACAAGAAAGGAAAAAATATTTTGCAAGGTTTTAAAGAACATATGCAGGAAAAGTATCACCATCTTTCACAAATTACAGCCAACTAAATAAAAAAAGAAGAGCATCACGCAACACAAATGTATCACAGTAGTAATGGCTTAAAATTAAATTATGAATCACTGGAATTATAATACAAAGAACAAATTATGGCAACATTCCCACTGAAACTTCGTATTACTGTATAGAGAAAATTATAAACCATATACAATAAAAGTTATGAAACGAAGTAGTAGCTCGACAACAACCAAAATATATAACATGAAAATAATGGAGATTAAAGAAACTCAGGAATGGTTGAGGATAAACAAAAGTGGACTTGATCACAAAATGTAAATAAAATACTTCTGCAAACAGTAATGGAATGGCAGTTTAACATTCCTTTGTTGTCTAGAAATATGTTCATGTGATACAAGAGGCCCTATGCCATACAAGTGAATTATGTGTGCATCAGCAATAACCATCTTGCTCTTAAGGCATTGAGACTATGGCTGGGCTAATTTATGTATCATCTTGTAGCAGAGGAGAAATAAAGGTAACTTTTTCAACTAACCAACTCTTGTAGCTGCAGCATCAATTTATAACCCAGAGAATTATATACATATACATATACAGCTACTGTATCACAAAACACAGAAAACATTTTCTTTAGTACTGAAGAAAGTAATAATTGTTAGAGTATAATGTATTGTAAATAAACACTTTTCTCCAGACAATTCAGTTATAAGGCTTTGAGTTTAAAGCTCTTGTGTATTGATTCATGTTTGACACTAATTCATTAACATGTATAATTCTAATGCAGGAAAAGTCACTTTGTAAAAAGTTTAGGTAGCATAAGACTCATTACAGTATAGGCATAAGACCATAAGGTCTCATTGGTCGACACACAAAGACTGTACTGTACTACAATGGCAGACATATTTTTTCTCCTAAAGAAAGTTCTTTGGCTCACTTGCCTAACTCAGCAGCTGATGATCTAGTTCTTCTCATATATTAAACTACAATATAAATGATCTTTACATACTGTATTACAAAAGAATACTTACATTAATCTGGGGAAGTAGATGCAATCAGATGGAAATTGCTCGAGTGATGGGGATTTTGCCGTAAAAACAATGCAAAGTACTGTAGATATCTTGCATGCAGGTATATTTTCTGTTTTTCATTCTTGCATGCCCTCCCCTTCTATATTGCTGGATGGGAGGGACAAAAACAAATATGACTCTCCATTTGCTATCATCTATTCATACTGCTGTAACATCCCCATCAACCACTCGAGGACAGGCTCATGTACACTACTGCTTTTGAAGCTTTATCCGGGTCCTGTACTTTACTTCTAGCCTTGTACAATATTTAAATCTAAGGAAAGCTTTCTTATGCTCTACAATGAGATCACATTTTCTGGTTGGTTATGAATATTAGATAATTCTCACTAAAATTGGAAAATGATAATAGCCTAAACACCACTTAACTCTCATGTGATTTTCAATATGTTGTTAAGTAAATATTTTAATACAACAACAACACTGATGCAGCAATTAATTATGTACACCATATATAATATTTCCATTCATTAGATTATAGTAATGCAATAGTACAGCAAAACAACAATATGAAATGAATGAATACCAGTTAAGTTTATTCAGAATCACTTGTAGTTCTGTACTCACTGATTACCAATTTGAATGGGTTCACCGTTTGCACGCCGGGTAAGGAAAAAGTGGAGAATACCCGCTTGGGCCATGACATCAACAGTCCCTGCAGCCAATTTTTCTGCTGGTGATGGGTTGCCAGGTTTAGCTCCGGGCCTTAGGAGAGTCGGACCGAATACTGTTGCCAGATTGTGCAGTGACATCTTGTTTAGGTGCTCCATTTCATGAATTCTGTAAGTCAAAATAACAGTTACAAGAGAGAGAAGAAAAAAGTATTGTACTGTAAATGGTTTTTCTTAATGTTGGTGAAGAAATGAATGTTTAGTTCTATCTACAGTATCTACATGTCTAAAAATGTCTATAACTCAAAGAAATATTTACCTGAAACCCTGTAAACATCTATTCAATAATTAGTCTATAATCATAGAAGGCATCAACCACTGGTGAAAATGAAAAAAAAATATGTATAAATTTTGATGATAAAAGCATTCCAGGTTTTATACAAATTGACTACCATCTCTGCACCAAGTTTGGCAAAAATCAGATGAAAAATAAAGGAATTGTAAATGTTAAAATGCAAATACAAAATATAAATGAGGCATTTAATTTACAAAAAGTAAAGACACCAAAAGCATTACTTTTCTTGTGCTGGTTGATGGTCATTTATTCTGAAGTTTTAAAGTGGTAGTTTTTATGTACAGATCCTCCAGCTGAACATCTCTAAACAAAATAATACCAATTGTAATTCATCTATAAGAAATACCAGTAATCAGCAGTTTACATTTGCACTCAACAAAAATTACTGGGTGTTATTTGCTACTGTGTGACAAAATCTAGTTACTTTATCACAAACCAAGGCCCAAAAAGCAGTTGACCCCTTTCACATGAAGCATGTCAGGCAACTGTGTATACACAGTTATAAGCATACTTACGTGTGTATTAAAGCTATTGTAAAAGTGTTCAACACATACAAGAATTAAACAAAATATAAATATTTCTCATATTCTACCTACAAGCAATCAATATTCATCCTGTACAATGAGCATATTATTGAAAAATAGGACTGTAAGTCAAGAATACAGGAAAAGAATTCTGCTGCTTACTTGACTAAATGTTCCAAGAGGTAAGCTATGATAGACTGATTTAATTGAGGCAGCGACGAGAAAAGTTTGAGCAATGTGGTCTTCTTGTATTCCAAGTCTGTGGCACTATACGCCTCAAAAAATCGTGGGTAAAGTTCACTGGTGTAGAGTGCTTCAGGAAGCTCCCGGAGGAACAGCTTGAGCAGGCCTGTTACAGAGTGGATGTCCACTTCTTTCACGAGTTGCTCTGCTTCATAAGGATCTGAAAAATAGTGTATTTATAGGATTAAAAAGATTATATACTTACAACAAAGTAGGTTAATACAGTACAGTTAATGAAAACTTAATTTTGTCATCTATTGCACCCAAGAAATAAACTTACTTGCTTCAAAAGATTTCTTGAGTTTTGTTATATCAGATGCCAAGCCAGAGACTCGGTAAATTCCCACCTCCTGCATGCCACGTCTCTCAACCTCTCTAACACAACGAG
This sequence comes from Homarus americanus, assembly GCF_018991925.1. NCBI lineage: Eukaryota > Metazoa > Arthropoda > Malacostraca > Decapoda > Nephropidae > Homarus > Homarus americanus. Next base: position 24,478,585 of record NW_024741901.1, on the reverse strand, counting down.
TTACGATAAATGGAACGCTTCGCTTCTCTCGTCTGTAAGAGGATAAAGTGTATGTATTGTACAGTACAGTATACAAAATTTTCCAACAACAGTTTCTAAGTACAATAAGCCCTTTCCATATACAGCACAGGGGATCCCCAACTTACGAACACCTGCCGATATGAACGGGGTTAAACTTTAAATTTACAGTACCGGTATTTTATTTACCCGGTGACTCATTTTTTACTTTCATTTACTGTATTTTGTCTTTCTATCTCTTTTCTCTTAAATTAAGTGATTTTAGATGTATATTAGGACTTAAGCTATGATATAGTGGGATTTTAAACATTGATCTGTAAGTACGGCAAGCACATAGAATGTGTTTCGACTTACGTACATTTTCCACTTAAAAACGTCCTTAGGAACGGAACCCTTTCGTAACCCGGGGACTCCCCGTATAAAATTTTACTGCCACTTCATGCCACTTTTTGTTCTAGAAAATTTTCCCGAAAGAAATATAATAAAGCTTCACCATCTGAGGGAGTTACACTGTGGACGGTGAAGTGAAGGACCTAAACTAAAAGAGGGTTTAAGATCCTAGCTGACAAGTTAACTCCCTAACCTTCCTATAAATTACTCTGCACTCAACAAAAACTGAATAAATGTGATACATACATGTATACCGAACCTAACCTAATGCAAACCACTCACACTTTGATAAAGAGAACATTGTTAGTACTGTACCTGTCAATTAGGAAACAAGAGGTGTGGAGTACAGTATTTTCTTTATTTCTTTACAACTTTTCAGCCAGTATCTACACTTGTCTTCCACCTCCTTTAATATTTCCCCTCTTCCTATTGAGGTTTCTGTACCCCATGAACCTTACCATATGAAAGTGGAAGATGACTACAGTAAAGGCAAGACACAGATACACACAAACTTATTTAGCTTAACCCATTCACCTCAGACTTTAATAAACAAAACACGGGAAGTAAATTAAAAACATTACCTTTCTACAGATGATTAACAGAATTTATTACCATCTTACCTGCAAGTATGAGCAATGTTGGCACCAAATAGCCCTGAGGACTTGCCAGTGGGCACCCTTCTTAAGGTTGCCTCAGGTGGCAGGAACTTGAGGGACAGAACTAACACCAGGTCCTGGAGGCTGACACGTCGCTCGGTTAAAGTACTGTTCAACCAAGATCGTGATAGCTGTAAGGAAAGAAAAATTGTAGTCATAAATCACAACATCCATATATCTTTACTAAAGCTGTAACAATACAAGTATTGATTGTTTCCTAATTAAAAATAAATCTTAAAATAGAAGGCAACAGGGAACTTAAACAGAGGAAAAACTGTGTGTACTACATTGAAAAATAACATAAATTGTGATGGTAGACATGAAGGGAAAGTTAAATATGATAGAGTCAAGTCAGAAGAGCATTTCATAATCTTAAAGAGATCTGTTGAAAAGAGATACATACTTATCTTAGAGTATAAAAAAAAAGGCTGCTGGAATGCAATGTATGATCAATATCATTTATGGGTCACAAGCATGGATATCCAACAGGGGAACCCGGAGAATAAATGCTTCTAAAGTGTGGTGCTACAGAAGAAGTATTAAATATATAAATAAGATTGACTGGAACACTGACAGAAGTACTGAAAATTTATAGAACAAGTAAAATTATTCTTTAAACATAGGGGCAGAAACAGGAATGGATGAAAGAAATTAAAAGGCAGGTCCCCCAGAGTTACAAAATATGGGAGAATTGGTTATTGTATTGTAGTCTAAAATCTTTTGGGAGTGGTCAATACTTGCTGTCAAACCACAGACCTGATGAAGACCACTTCACTAACTATAACATAAACATCCACACAACAATGTCATCTATGATATGTCTGTTGTTCCTAAGCTTGATTAAGTAACCTGACTATATTCCTTGTGGCAGTAGACTATCAAATAAAAATCACAAACCTCCAAATGAGTTTTGCCCCTCAGCTGTGTTCCCAGCTTTGGATGGTCCTCATAGCACAGAATACGGAGAGTCTGTGAACCCTCTAACTCGATGATGAAATCTTGGTTCCAGTGAGGTTCCACTGCTTCAGTGACCTTTGTTTTAGCCTTGCGGAAGAAGTGCCCGTACGAGTCTACTTCGAAGCACACATACATGTCTGTGGATACAAACCATTGTTAACAGGTAAAATTAAAGAGAATAATAAAAATGACAGCTACAGTAGATGTGTTAACATACTACTACACACATGTACTGTACAGCTATGACCAATTACTGACAATTTACACAGCTGTATATACTGAACAGTAAATTCCTCAAATTATGTACAGTAGATGGAGACCAGCTAAATTTCATTTGATGGACTGTTCAGGTACAGTAACTGATATTCTATCAAATGTATTGAACATACCAATAGTTATCCAGATACCAACTTATACACATACAGTCTCTCCTCGCCTTACGACGGGGTTCCGAACCGACGACCAGGTCGTAAGTCGAAAAGGCGAAAATAATACATAGAAAATCTAAAATGGGTGTCTCTTTTTCTTCTCAGCACCACGAGAACTCTCACTTTCACGCTTGCCAGCCATTTTAAAGGGAATTACAAACGAAAATTTTGTCAGTACACAGCGAGAACACTAACGTCAGGGACTCGAAAATACGTAATTTGAAAAATATTTTATACGGCTGAGGCGGTCGTATGTCTGGGTGGTCGTAAGTCGAGTAGGTCGTAAGTCGAGGAGTACCTGTATAAAGTTTTTACTGTATATACAGTCCCTGTCTTGGGACCAAATCTTATTCTGTAGAAACATGGCTACAGTTAGATAATGGTTGTTAATGGTTAGACAGGTTTCTTTACATGTAATTTTGAGATATGTGCAACTATTCAGAGATGGATCTATTTCTTAAAAAGCAGGAAGCTCGTACACCAAAACCACCATGAATCAGTATTTTGCCAAAAATCTGGAACATCCTTGAGCCACATAAATTCAGACTGAAGGGACTTTAGTGTACTGTATCTGTACGACCATATAATGTATCTCATAACACTTACTTGCTGGACTAGTGAGGCCATGTAGACTAGATACCACGATGTGAAGATCACCAAGCAACAGTGAATCATCTCGACCAGATTTGAGCAAGAATGACCCCATATTGGTCTTCAAGAAGGATCGACAAGCTGTGATCCATCCCTGCAGCTCCTGAAGGGTGAGGGAGCTTCCTCCGACACCAGGGGTGTTGTTCTGAAATAGATTAATATGAAATAATCTGTTGTATACAAATAAGCAATGTCTGTCGAAGTCTTCCATAAACAGTATAAGAACAATAAAAAAAAGGTGTAATATTATCCACATCAAATAAATATTTTTCACATGAATAAAACATCAAAATTACAGTATTTATATAAAGTACATAAGGTCATTTCAAGTTTATAAGATATATCTGGATCATCTACACATATATATACAGGTACCATTTGTTGTGAAACTGCATGAGATATCTTCCTTGAGTCAGAAACTAGGAAATATGTAAGCTACAATATATCTCCTCCTTTAATATGTAAAACCAAACTGTTACCATCAACCAAAAAGGTATTAGAATAATGCATGCCGGTTACCTGCATCTAAGTGGGTCAAGATTATAAAACAGGGTAACTTGTCAAAACAGTTAAAAAAATTAATACTAAAGTTTCAAGCAGATCAGTTACTTTCACGAGGTAAACAATCAACAATATCCTAACCAGTGTACACATTACTGACTACCCTCAGCAACATGTGAACCTGAGGTGATAAGAACCCAACATGCAGGACAACACTGTGGTCATAAATTACACCAGTAATTCTCACAAAACAAGAAGTAAACAGTGAGCGAGAAGAGTGGGGGCGTATGGCACGAGGTACGAGGGGGAGAAATGACTCAATGTGAACCGTTCCACCCTCCAATAAATGAGGATTTAGTAGAACGCAGCACAACTTGCAGTATGATGATGAACCTAAAACCTGTAAATGGGAACTTAGGATATAAAACATGAAATATTAACCAATCAAATGTGTCTAAATCTCTCAGGTAACTTCCCAAATTTATACGCACACGAGAAATATGTCACGACTCGAGTTAAAATTTTTTGAGACGGCTCCACCCACTCCAGCTGTGTGAGGAGCAGCCATTACACATTGGTCATTAAAACACTTCAGACTGAGTTTGTGAATGTATGGGTTATTATGGTAGATAATTACAACCTAATTTCTTCTGCGCTTACCTGTAGAACTTGAATGGCTTCACCCCACTGATCTCGCTCATATTCTGATGAGATAAGGAATGTGTGGACTGAGCCGGCTCTCTTGGATATTCTGAAGGGTAGGTTGGGTGATGCTAGTACCAGCTGAGCTTCCAGTTCTGCTAACTTCTTCCTCTGTTTCTCATTCCGCGCAATGTTCATGCGGCCAGCCTGCAGAAACACGGGAACGCTAAATGGTAGATACACGACAATATTTTCAACAGATGATAATTTACTTTGTTCAAAATTCTATTAACAGATACATAACTAAAGTACAGTACACCTATTACTAACAAATAATACTTAATTGGCTTTTCATTGTATATGTTAAATCTTCATATCGACACAGGTCTAAATCACTAAATGTCCACTACAATCAGTTGAAATTATCCTCATGATTAATAACATTACACAACTCTAACATATGGCCAAGTTAACAAGCTTATCACACACACTGTAAGACACCTCTCGTGTAAAATAAATACAATATATTATGTTCTCACGCACGCACGCACGCGCACGCACACACACACACACACACACACACACACACACACACACACACACACACACACGCACACACACGCACACACACACACACACACACAGTCAGCTCTTATCTTATATAAACTGAACAGTATACAAAATATTCCATTATCATCTATTTATAGCCCTTTCACTGTGTACAGGAGGTAAATTAAAACAGAGCCTTGTTACAGATACCCACTGAAAATATTTGACACTAATGATGCTCACCGGGCAATCTTAAAAATGTGACTTTTTTAGCTGTATCTGTCACTTCCTGTATACTGACTAACTCCATCACTGATAAAAAAAAAAAATCCAGTGTTATGCATACCAGCCCACACTGACGGAGCTTGTGGCTAATTCATGGTAATCTTATTTTGTTATCCAATCAACTGTGTAGTTTGTTACATGTTATCCATTAATTCTTCATCAGCTCACACCATTATCACGTACATTATCCAATCTACTCTCTGCTGTTCTTGTTTCCTCCAATATCATAGTTTTATTTTTCAGTTAATGGTGTTGAAACTTACCCCTTTATCACCCATGTTGTCCACCCTCCTCAGCTGGTCTCGCACTGTGGAGGCTTGAGACTTAAGAGACACCAGGTTTGGAGGGTTGGACTCCTTCAGGGTCTCGGGTCCACTGTCGTTTAACACAACGATGTCATGGAGGCTGATGTACCACTTCACTTCAAATGTAAACTTCTCTGATCTACCAGTTGGCTGTAAGAAAAAAAGAAAAAGGTGTTACTTTTCAAATTTGTTAAGCACATTAGGTTTCAATGCTGCATATTTTTTTTTCAATATTTCAGTGAATAGTATTGCTGTTATTCTTCCATAATTTTTATGTGCCCCCCCCCCCCACCACCTTTCTCTGCAGGAAGAGTGGAAAAGTAAGGTAGAGGTGCCTTCCAAGACACTGAAATGCTCCCTATAAACACACACACACAAACTCATACTCTAAACATATATATGCAGTATCCATTGAATTTACAGGTTCTTTGGCAATGTTGTAAAATGCCTCTATTCAATAATGGTGAAAGTTATTAAACACTTCACACAGTATGTACACTTCAGGTAGTACCAGGGCCGAGTTGAGGTGGATTGAACTGGTACGCCTTACTGGTTGTAAACTTTCTATTAAATCATTCCTGTTAAAATATTCAAGGGAACACATTCCAATTGATATTATATACTTCACCAAATTTCAAGCCTTTACATAAGTACAGTATGTTCAATGATAATGTATTACAGTGGCTGTCATCACAAGGCAGATGGGAAGTGAGGGGTCTTTAGTAGTAGCCATGACATAAACAGAAATACTGAACTAACAATTTTAACTGTTTCAACACGTGAACCAGGTAATGGCTATAGCTATACCCTTGGAAATATTGACACTGTACATTAATGTTGATTAAAAAATTCAAGCAAAACCTGTAATAAAGCATCAGAAATATTACATTACAGATACAGCATTAGAAAATATAAAAACAATTATGCCAGCAATGTATGGAAGACGTTGCACTGTACGATAACTTGGCTGAGGCCGTGAGAGCCATATGTTGTAGACCTTGACTTGGGTGCAAAGGTTGTACAATTTAGAGAAAGACTTGTGGGAAACAACAATATTCCAGCATTCAACAACATGCTGTTTTTGTTGTGAAACTGTTGTTCACAATTTAGATATCAAATGATTCAAATCTGAACATTCCACTTGTTAACTTTTTACAACTCAAGCCCTGGGTAGTACAGTACAGGTACCAACATCATCATCTTCCAAAGAAATTCAGATTTTTTCTCCATATATCCAGTGTGGCTCTTTGAAAAATGACACCTGTATGTAGTTGTCTTCAAACATTATGTCAAAGAACTAGCTAAGTATTGCCCAACACAATTACTGTACTAAAGAACACACTTACTTTGTACTTGGCACACACAATAACATCGTTGAACAGGAAGAGATGTCTCAGTTTGCGGTGACCTTCTACCAGCTCCACTATGAATGAGTTGCGAACCAGATGTCGCTGAGGACGATCCTGAGCCTGAAAATGTTTACAGTTACTTCTTATGTAATGTAAATGCTTTATGATAACAGCTGTGAGAACATTGTGCAAATCATTTAGATATTTTCTTTAAGGCAGATCATAGTTTGTCCAGACATTTCTAATATATTACAGGTATTTGTAAGTAGGAGAATACAGTATAGAGAATATTAATACACTCACTACAAACTAATTATCAGACTTATAATCTAGATTTATACTAACACTTATCACTTATTACACTTACAAGTTATAAAGCTTATTATCAAACTAACTGGTAAAAGTAAACTAGTTTCTTACAGTGTTGACTGAAGATGAACTGAAGATGAACATAAAACTTTGTAATGTTAAAACTATATAAGCTTTTCCAATACAGTAGTCTTGTATGTTTTTCAGTATTCAATTTATATACAGTGCAACCTATTAAATGAAATGTACAGAGGCCAATACTTACAGGAAACATGGTTTCAGTGTGTACCATGGAGAGGTGTGTGAGGAAGTTCTGTGTGAGTCTGAGAGCTTCGCGTAGTGTTTCATGATCTGAGTGGTGCTCAGGAGTGTACTTGAGCAAGTCCTGAAATGGTTGCATAACATAAATTTTACAAATTTTTACATGTTTTCATTTTGATAAGAAAGAATATACAGCACAATACTGTATACTAAAGAAAACTTGTAGATGTAGGAAGGTAAGATCTCTTCTCATGGTAAAATTAACAACAATAGACCGAGGCATTATGATGATATATGTAATATAAAGTTACCTGCTATTATCAACATCTTAAAGTAATCAGTTACTCTGTATAATTAAAAATCATTCAGTAAAACAAATTTAAATACAGTGTGTATACTATACAAGCATTACAATATGAAAGTATCATTCTGTATTTCATGTCACTTAATCAATTTAATAACTTTTCCACCATATCTGCCAGGCTGACAATTTAAGAGAGGCCTTAGTTTGTACAGTGTATAAATAAAAATTCATTCATGCTACAGCTATTTCCTAAACTCAGAGAAAATACTTACACTCCATAGTACAGTACTGATTACACTAAATATCATTAAAGAAATGCCATCTACACATGATAAGGTAAACATATATTTGTAAAGGAATAAAACTCACATGTAAGACTAGAGCATTTTTCTGCACCCTGGCCACAGGTCGGTGCAGGAGGTCCTCCAGGGACTGTGCCTGGCTCTGGAGGGAGCGTAGTTTGATGGACCGGGTTATGTCAGCAAACTGTGGGCTCTGTGTGCTGCACCGCTTTACTGTCTCTACAGCACGAGGGTAATTTTGCAGAAATGTGGCATAGACATCCAGTTTACTTGCCTGTATGAAAGATATGAATAAATAAATTTGTTAAGTCTACAGACCCAGATGGACTATGTATATTAACACTTATAACTGCCAAGATAGTTTAATTCAGGACAGCAGAGTATCCTGTGTATAATGTACAAATTACATCCATTATTGCCTTCAGTGATTGTGATGACAACCCATAGTTACAAGTATGAATGCTTTGATTAAAGATTTACAAACATCTTAATTAGAAACGTTTAATCTATCAAACTTAAAATGTTACATTGATGGCAAAATAGAACTGACACAATTTGCATTTAGAAACAGTTAAATGAACTACAACAACCTAAATAAATTTGGATTTTCATTACAGCATTTACTCAAATAATTTTAATTTGACTCTAAATGATTGTTGTACTGTAATTCTAAGAGCCTTTTGTAACAGTAACATGATACCTAAGGAAATGAAACACCCCATCAAGATATTGCTCCTTTACACTGCTCAAACTAAAGTACAATAACTGTTGACATTCATGAGATTAGTATCTTCTTATTTGCACATAAAGTATAAAATGACATAAGATACAGGCACAAACTGAACCAGACATATTTGGTAAAAGACAGAAGATAACATGAAGGAAATGAACAGTATGTGAGATAAAACCTGTGATTAGTCTTACCAGAACTCTAAAAAGTTCTCCAATCGTGTTGGTGCCGTCCCACTGACTCGTGTTCTCCTTAAGTCCGTTCAGAAACTCACTATGGGTGGCGTGTAATTCTGTTATTCGGTAAAACACCGTCGAGAAGTCATCTGGTGAGATCACAGGCTGAGATGTTGTCAGTGTTGCCTTCAGTGCTTTCATATACTGTTGAAGAAAGTTAATACAGTATACTGTATTGATAAAAGATTAAGCACGAAGTAAGCATGAATTTATATACTGATTGTATTTTCTTAAAACGAAAATTTGAGACTACTGTACCTGCAATCAATGAATATAATACACAGGTAAAGTAGTGTAATTAATGACCCTTGAAATAATAAAAAATATAATACTTAAAACGACAATTATGCCATGTCCGATTATAAATCGTCTTTATATACATTTTCTCAATATTATAGACTCATTTTGCCAAATAACACAATCTTTTTCATGCTGATTAAACAAAGCAAAAAATATTTCACAAAAAATGTGATAAATACTGTATGAACTTTGAGTTGTAGTGAGCTTTAACCATGAGGACGCTTAATTAACCTCTTAAGTGACAACACTCACCTGGAGGACAACATCCAGACACTCGAGGTAGATGGTTTCCGACTCGACGATGGATGAGATAATACAACGGTACATAGTGAGCCTCTCAGCCTCTGCCACGGGGTCTGGTGTGGGCGGGGCAGGGGTGTCCGGCAGTTCTCCTGAGGACGCCCATCTCGTGGCGGTGGGCGGGGTGGGTGGAGCCGACGGCATGTGACTCGTAGACTCCACGCTGCTTCCATACACCCCTGCAAGACCAACACAGCTGTGTAAACTTGTTTATTAACTATACTAATACACCTTGATGATGTAATTTGGTAATATTAGTGCATAGTTTATTTTATATCATAACAGTTTAATCCTTATAGTTGTGCGGTGTTATAACGTTTAAAGGCACACTCAGCACACACACCACTGACTGACTCACGAGGAATGCTTATGTTATAAAGACAAACAATGAAGGTACATTTCCGTCGTCTTCGTGATGGTAAACTTATCAGCTATCTTGGCTTACGAATAATGTCCACGTTCGCCTGCATGAATTGAGTAAAAACTATGAAAATCACATAAAAACAAAGAGAACAACTGGGAAATATAATATAGAACTCCATGGCTAATTGAATGCACATTAAAGTTGGTCTCAGGCATGATGGCTCGTTAGAGACAAACGAGTGGCTAAAACGGAAGAATGGAAGGAAGGACTGACAGATAGATAAATAAATGGGAAGACAGATGAACAGATAGGTAGATGGATATATCATGTTGACAAGTGAACAGACGGATGGGTGAAAAGGTGTAAATTAATACGTCACACTGGATATAAAAATTAATGGAGGTTTAAGACACAGGCAAAGAGCAACTCACATTACAGCGAATAACTTCACCCACCCGAGGTACAGTATTATCCGTCTCCCAAGAAACATAGCAACATTCTCATCTTAATCACCATGGTAACAATATAACGTCATCATCACACCATATACCAGGAAGGCGGGGCGGGTCCCTCACTCTGCTTGATGAAGGCAATAGGATGCTTGGTCCGTGGGAGACGCCTATACATCCTCCCCATCCTACTACCCTCACCACTGTCCCTACCACCACCCCTGCCACTTCCCCCAACACCACCCCTGCCACTACCACCATTACCCATACCACAACCAGCCAGATCCACTACCACCCACCTGCCACTACCAGCCAGACATCCAACCACCATCACCACTACAACTATCACTATGAATCATCCAACCACCATCACCACTACAACTATCACTATGAATCATCCTACCACCATCACCACTACAACTATCACCATAAGTCCTCCTACCACCATCACACATTTTTTTTAGGCCACTTACAGCGGCTAGTTTACTGTGCACCCCATACTCCTGTAAGCGGTAGAGCAACCCGCACATGTCGTGTGTGTGTGTACATCAAAGCCAGGCGATGGACTAACTGGCTTGTGATAAGTCTACTCATTAACCACCTGACTGTTCCTGTTCACTATCACGGATGCAATGGTGTACACACACACACACACACACACACGTCTCCTTCACACACCTCAAATACACACAGAAACTCTCTCTCTGTCTCTCTCTCTCTCTCCACACCCCAAGAGGAAATAGCTTAAAGGTCAACTACAGGTCTAGTGGCCAAGAAACAGTCCAAATACGCTGAAGTCTGAGAGTGCAGGTCGTCGGGGCACTTGGCACCCACTACTGCCTGGCCCTGGTTGGCACTCCCTGGTCCTCCTCCCATATGTACTACACGTCCCATTTTTATGTACTCACGTCTACATACATATATACGATGTTTTCCCACATATCACCTGTCAGTTACCTGAACCTTGCCTAGCCTTAACCTAATCGAACTTAGTCAAATATTAGCCTAACCTAACCTAAACAGAGCAAAATCAACTGTTTAAACTATAGTTGTTAATTATTGACAACAACAAATATATTTAAGTATTTTAAGAATCTTTTATTGTCCGCCAACTTCTGACGTCAAGAAAAACGGGAAAAAATTCAATTTCAAGAGTTTAGGAAAAAAATTAATATATTTTCGGTCGTGTTGAACTGTGACCAAAAAAACCAAACGAACAAAACAGACTTTAAAAACCTTAATTAACCACAAGACCAACAAAACCTGACCTAACCATACCTAACCTAACCTAACCACAAGACCAACAAAACCTGACCTAACCATACCTAACCTAACCTAACCACAAGACCAACAAAACCTGACCTAACCATACCTAACCTAACCTAACCACAAGACCAACAAAACCTGACCTATACCTAACCTAACCCAACCTAAACCCAACCCCTAGCACTAACCCCATAACCTAACCATACCCCAACCTAACCTAACCCAACCTAACACAACCTAGCACAACCCCTGTACAACACCTAATAACCTAACCCCTAAGCAACCCCTAACACAACCTGACCTAACCATACCTAACCGCCTACCTAACCTAACCTAACCCAACTTCTAACACAACACAACACAACTAACTGCCATACCCTAACCTAGCTTCTTAACCTAACAACCTAACACAAACCTAACCTAACCATACCTAGCCTAACCCCTAGCAACCTAACACAACCTGACCCACAACCATGCCTAACCTAGCCTGGCAACCCTAGCACAACTGACTGCAACCTAACCTAACCTAGCACAAGCAACCCCAGCACAGCCTAGCACAACCTGTACAACCTAGCCTGTGCCTAGCCCCTGTACAACCATACCTAACCTAACCTAACCCAACCTAACACAACCTGACTTAACTTAGCCTAACCTATCTCTTAACTTTCTGCCATTTAAAAGTTTTGTATTAAATATTTCATAACTTCATTGTGGAAACTAAATGATACGTGTTGAATGTTAGGTTGGGTTAGGTTAATGTTAGGTTGGGTTAGGTTAATGTTAGGTTGGGTTAGGTTAATGTTAGGTTGGGTTAGGTTAATGTTAGGTTGGGTTAGGTTAATGTTAGGTTGGGTTAGGTTAATGTTAGGTTGGGTTAGGTTAATGTTAGGTTGGGTTAGGTTAATGTTAGGTTGGGTTAGGTTAATGTTAGGTTAGGTATTAGGGTGTTTATTCATCAGGTAAAATAAACTGGGATGCCTAATCTACAGGTAAAATAAATGGGCGTGCCTAAAATCTTACGGTGATCCGAAATACAAGTTTATTTACCTATTTCCACAACGAAAAGATAAAAAAAAAACGATTAAAAAACATTAAATCACACAAAAATAAGAAAATGGTCACCAAAGAAATGTAAATATTGAGGTGGTAACTGAGTCTCTTCCTAGGATTTAGTCCTTTTTTATTTTCGCACTTCAGGACGACTCGTTGTGTTGGGTGTCTGACGGCGGAGGTTCTTAGCGGGTTTCATTGCCCGGGTGGATGATGGAGGGTAAGACTAGGCAGGAGGAGATGATTGGTCGTTCTGGTGATGGTTTTATGGGTGCTGCCTGCCTCCTGGTGTGGGGGGGGGCTCTGCCTCCTGGTGTGGGGGGTGCTCTGCCTCCTGGTGTGGAGGGGTGCTCTGCTTCCTGGTGTGGGGGGTGCTCTGCCTCCTGGTGTGGGGGGTGCTCTGCCCTGGTGTGGGGTGCTCTGCCTCCTGGTGTGTGCTCCTGCCTCCTGGTGTGGGGGTGCTCTGCTTCCTGGTGTGGGGGGGTGCTCTCTGCTCTGCCTCCTGGTGTGGGGTGCTCTGGGGGGGGGTGCTCCTGCTCTGCCTCCTGGGTGGTGCTGGGTCCTGCCTGCTCTGCCTCCTGGTGTGGGGGGGTGCCTGCCTCCTGGTGTGGGGGTGCTCTGCCTCTCCCTGTGTGTGGGGGGTGCTCTGCCTCCTCCTGGCCTCCTGGTGTGGGGGTGCTCTGCTTCCTGGTGTGGGGGTGCTCTGCTTCCTGGTGTGGGGGGTGCTCTGCCTCCTGGTGTGGGGGTGCTCTGCCTCCGTGTGGGGGGGGTGCTCTGCCTCCTGGTGTGTGGGGGTGCTCTGCCTCCTGCTCTGGTGTGGGGGGTGCTCTGCCTGGTGTGGGGGGGTGCCTCTCCTGGTGTGTGCCTGTGGTGTGGGGGTGCTCTGCTTCCTGGTGTGGGGGTGCTCTGCCTCCTGGTGTGGGGGGGTGCTCTGCTTCTGGTGTGGGGGGTTCCCTGGTGTGGGGGGTGCTCTGCCTCCTGTGTGGGGGTGCTCTGCCTCCTGTGGTGTGGGGTCTGCCTCCTGGTGTGGGGGGTGCCTCCTGGTGTGTGGGGTGCTCTGCCTCCTGGTGTGGGGGGGTGCCTGCCTGGTGTGTGGGGGGTGCCTGTATACTGTGTTCAGGAGGGAGGAAAGAGGAGGTGAAAGAAAAGGGGAGGAATGGGAGAGGAAGCAGGGAAGAAGAGGAGAGGGAGGAGCAGAGGAGGAGAAAAGAATAGGAAGAAAGGAGAGGGAGAAGTAGGACATAACAGCGCACACAGTTGTTGGTAATGGTGATGGTGGTGGATGGTGGTGGTGGTGGTGGTGGTGGTGGTGATGGTGATGGTGGTGGTGGTGGTGGTGGTGGTGGTGGTGATGGTGGTGGTGGGTGATGGTGATGGTGGTGGTGGTGAGGTGGGTGGTGGTGGTGGTGGTGGTGGTGATGGTGGTGATGGTGGTGGTGATGGTGGTGGTGGTGGTGGTGGTGGTGGTGATGGTGATGGTGGTGGTGGTGGTGGTGGTGTGGTGATGGTGGTGGTGGTGGGTGGTGATGGTGGTGATGGTGGTGATGGTGATGGTGGTGGTGGTGATGGTGATGGTGATGGTGGTGGTGGTGGTGGTGATGGTGGTGATGGTGGTGGTGATGGTGGTGGTGGTGGTGGTGATGGTGGTGGTGATGGTGGTGATGGTGGTGGTGGTGGTGATGGTGGTGGTGATGGTGATGGTGGTGATGGTGGTGGTGGTGGTGGTGGTGTACATGATTCAGTATTCATGCTTGGTGAAGAAGTGCAGCTGTCACCTACATTACGCTGACACAGACTCGGCCAGGAATCTCTCTCTCTCTCTCTCTGGTATAAACAACTCTGCCATCTTCTATCATTTATTGTGACGAGGAAGAGGAGGTGGAAGAGGAAGATGAAGAGGAGGAGGAGGAGGAAAAGAGAACGAGGAGGAAGAAGAGAGTAAACTAGACCGTTGTTTGAGAGAGGTGCCAGCTAGGTAATGCATTTTTTCAAAGTTGCTGGGATGTTCACCTGTCACCATTTGACCGTTCAAAACACTGTAGTATATCTCACGTTATGTAGTCTAGATACAGAACAGCTTCTACATATTAAGGTCATATACATACATACTTATACATACATACACTCAAGCGAACTCGTCTATTTGAGCTATAAATCCTGTTCACTCCGGCGACGTCTCCTTACGTCGACAAATCATATTAAATATACCGTTTCCTTTAGCTTACGTGGCATAAAACTAGGAAGTGTCACCTGGGAAATAGTATTGGAGTGTACAAATGTGAGTAACGGCGTCTGTGTGAGTCTGGGGGTGTGGTGGGCGGAGGGAGGCAGGCTGGCTGGCACCCCCACGCCCACGTTTAACATGCACGAGTGAGGTGAGGTGACGGTACGTGGTTGATAACACCTAACAAAGCCTGAGCCATCGACTACTGCTATTACTATCATCACCAGTAGCAGGAACATTCACGCTCTAGCACCACCACCAGTAGCAGGAACATACACGACCCAGCATCACCAGCAGTAACATACCGTAGCACCATCCACCTCATGTGCTGTACCAACCAGTCACCACCCGCCTTACACTCACCTAACACTGTGTACGCAGCTAAGTTACTCAGTCCTCTTCTCAACGTTATGATAAATAGTAATAAACACACTGGTGGTATATTTATTCAGGTATGTATTACAAGTATTAAAAAATGAGGAGAATATTATTGGAACGTAAATATTATGAGTACTGATACCATATGACAACAACAGGAAGAGCCAGTAGGCGTCACCAATAGCTCACATCAGTAAAGATTGACCTCATAAAATGTGTACCTCAGACAGCACTCCCCTCTCACTACCCTCCCCTCTCCCCCTCACTACTCTCCCCACTCCCCTCTCACTACCTCTCCCCCTCACTACTCTCCCACCTCCACCTCCCACTCTCACCACTCCCACCCCCTACCTCCCCCTCACTACTCTCCCCACTCACCCACAGTTACTACCCTCCCCTCTCCTCACCCCCTTCCCAGCCCTAAAGTACACACACACACACACACCAGGTAAGGGGAGGAGTCATCAAGGTTCTCACTGATATTAAGGTAAAAATATTATAACCCCTGATGGCACTTGATGGCGCTCGGAGAAGGTGCCAAGGTGGGAGACTTTTCTTGTAAGAGCCATGACTTTCTGTGACCTTGTGTGACCTGTGACCTTGTGTTAACTTTCTGTGACCTTGTGTGACTTTCTGTGACCTTGTGTAACCTTTTGTGACCTTGTGTAGCCTTGTGTGACCTGTGACCTTGTGTGACCTTCCGTAACCTTTTGTGACCCTAAAAATATTATCCGTTGTAGGTGTTTGTAGAAGGTAAGTTATCGTGTTCTAATCACGTTCTCCAGACACGCTGTGAATGTAGACAGTGACACAAGAGTAATGTATCAATGTATGTATACTTAAATTATTCATAAATACAAAGACGACAGCGAATCACCTGTAGATTAGACACCAAAATTTATTATTTCACCCAATCTAACCTAACCTAACCTAACCTAACCTCACCAAATTTATCGTAAACTAACCCACACAAACCTAATTTAATATAAACTAACTTAACCTAACAAACTAACCTAACTTATAAGCTAATCCAACTATCCTTAGATGATCTAACTTAACCATAGAACGTTATACTTGTACTACTCCTGTGCTCCGAACGCGTGCACTACCTGCGAACACCTTAGCTACTTAATTAGAATACCTGTGAGGTGTGCCGGGAGATGAGAACCCGTTATAAAACACGCTATACACCAAGCCAAGTTACTCTGGCTTCCTGACACAACACACCGTAAAGGAGGGAGGGAGGGTGTGTGTCAGGTCTTGGCGCGTCACACTCTAATTTCCTTACCAAATCACGTCAGGTCAGGTAAGGTAAGGTAAGGTAAGGTAAGGTCAGGTCAGGTCAGGTCAGGTCAGGTCAGGTCAGGTAAGGTAAGGTAAGGTAAGGTAAGGCAAGGTAAGGTCAGGTCAGGTCAGGTAAGGTAAGGTAAGGTAAGGTAAGGTAAGGTAAGGTAAGGTAAGGTAAGGGTAGAGAATTCAAAATTAAAGAAAACGGGAGGGAAAAGCGAGGTGTCAGGTGAAGTCAAGTCAGCTGATCGTGAAGGTCGGACAGGTGAGAATGTCGCCCTTATTACAGGTGGGTGTTGGAGTCATAATAGCACGGCGGGGTGACGTTAATAGCTGCCTGGCGGGTGGGGTGAGGGGGTGAAGGGGGGGTGGTTTTTCCTCTAATACTCAACCCGGTTTTAATGGTTTAAGGTTTACATCAGTTATCTATCGGTATGTAATGGCTCAAGGTTAGATGAATATGTAAACAAAAGTAAATAATAATATGTAGACAAGTATGTACACAAATATACATATAATTGCCACACACACACACACACCCCTATCGACACGTACAAACACACTCAACACACACACCAATAAGAACCTTGAGCCTCTCCAGAACACACACACACACACACACACACACACACACACACACACACACACACACACACACACACACACACACACACACTACACTACATGGCGCTGGAAGACTCATTAACTATTTACTTTACCACCAAACACTACACCGAAAGTCCATATAATATTTTGTTACTTTTTACTTCTACATTTTCAGGAAACTTTGTGGTGGTCGGAGATAAAGAAGTATCACCAGGTTTACTCTTATCGACGACTAATGTTTGGCAGGATGTTTTGATCAACCAGAGATGATGTGACGCAGGCGGGTAAGACTTGTACACGAGGCTTATTAGTTCGGGGAGTATAGTGGAATCCTCTATATAACGGACTTCTCTCTCCATATAACGGACTTCTCTCTCCATATTATTAGTTAGATAGGAGGGGAGGGGGGGAGTGCACATCTAATGAACACCTTGATATAATGGACTTTCATCTCTATATAGTTCGTTAGATGAAGGTTTTACATCTAACGGACCCTCCATATAACGGAATTCCCTTTTCGTATATTCCGTTAAATGGATTTTGGTTATGGAGTTTCGAAGCTTCGGATCTATATGGACATGTATGCATTGTTTTGTACTGTAGGTCAAGAATAACATGTTAATTAATGGTGTTTACCTGTTGTGTCTACCTGGCGTTGGTACCAGAGATCCCCCCCCCCCACGATAGCCTGAAGTACGCCAAAGCCAACAAGCCAGTAAACACTATGATAGCCTCGGAAACATCATAACCCATTCCTAGTGTGTGTGGATGAGGACCAACACCTGTACTTACGTCTGAGTGAGGGAAGGATGTGGGGGAAGAGGTGAGCTATCTCCCCAGCACCTACAGCCACTCCTTCAGAAGGTTCTACACACGAGGACTCTACAGGACTCTTCTTACAGGACGTGTACCAGCTCGCCATGCCCTTTGACCACGACCTCGAGATCGTCCCGTCGGTGTAGCCAAGGACACTCGTGGCCATAGACTCATAAGGATCTCGGTACAGGGAGGCGGCTGTATTAACTCCCAGGACCCTGTGGTGTGTGGGAGGGGAGGTGCCGCCGCCGGGGTCAGTGTTGCTGCTCAGGGTGGCCACCAAGTACAGATGAGGCCGAGGTCCCATTCTGTCGTCGTCAGGGTCACCGTCACCCTCCTGGACAACCGAGTCATCAGACGAGTCATCATAGTCATCGTCCTCGTCAGGAAACATTATGGCGGTGACTGCTGGAGTTTGAAACGAGACCTCTGGCCTCTCACGTTGTCCTCGACTTCTTCCTTCACCGCCGTCACCAAACAGTCTCATCACCGTTCTCGGCTCACCAGTAACAACGTGTCAACACCACCAGATACAACACACCACAGAAACACTCACTCCTGTATCTTCCTCAACACCCAGAACCAGGAGAGAGAGACTGACTGGATGGATGAAATTAGTCACGTGAGTTAAGTGATCCACTGGGAGTGTTTTCCACCAGTTGATTCAGTAACTACCCTCCAGACAGTCATTAGTTCCTCACCACAAGTTCTTATTATGTTAGTAGAGCTCCAGCGAACGTGTTCCTTGGTCACTCACCGCCGGGTATCTCAATATCTGCCAACACACTCGTCACTCACCAACACACTCGTCACTCACCGCCCCTCTTGTCACCTCAGCAACACGGGCGCTGACACTAAGCAACTGCACCACTATGTCAACTCAGCTGTCGTCGAAGCTGCTACAGAAGAGGAATTCCAAGAGATTCCTGACGATGGCTTCCAAGAGTGCTTACAGCGTCAATATAAATGTAAATTACCAAAGTGAGGCGCGGGTAATGAGGCCGCCCTTCACCACCCACTACCACCCTTCTTCTTGGTGATGGTGGTGAGGCCAGCCCTTCACCACCCACTCCCACCCTTCTTCTTGGTGATGGTGGTGATGGTGATTCCTTGCTTGGTGCATGTGTGTGTGTGTGTCATTTTACTTCCTCTACACAGACACATAATAATAATGACCAACACTCCTACAGATGTATGATACCAACTTTAAGATAACAGATAACACCACCTCTGTGACTGAGAGCGCTGCTGTTGTTACTATATAACACCTGTTGTATAAGGTAACATAACGCACTATCAAGGCATCACAACACTTGAAGCCGGTCACAGTGCACTTTAAACACACCAATAATAATGTAATTGTGTTGTCTGTGAGAAACCCTCAGTATAACACCATCACCACTAACACCATCACTAATGCCATATGATTTTATTCAGCACACAGGCGACACCGTAAACAAGACACTGGAGGGAGGGAGGGGGGGAGGTGTCAGGTAAACACATATGTACGATAATAAAACATATGTGCACAATAAGAGTCACTAACACACACACACACGAGGGAACAACCAGCACCAACTTGTCACATCAACGCCAGGACGTCAACTGGGGAGGGCAGAAGCTGGTAACCTGTAAACAACACTGACTACTGTATGTCTCGTCACGCATGAGATGGATTATTAGGAGTGTAAGATGAAGAGGAGGTGATGGTGGCACACGCACACGCACACGCACACACACACACACACACACACACACACACACACAGTCTAAAAATGATGACCAAATGACCTACCTAACCTAACCTAACCCAAGTATGATGGTATTACCTGGACTACCGTCACCACTACAACAACAATCACCACTACTACCACAATACGCACCACCACTACTACAACGACTATACCAACACACCACTCAGAGGTTATCACGGATGACGGGTGAAAACAGGAAGAGGGGGAAGACAAGGTAGTAGCTTGAGAATGGTGAGGAGGAGAAGGAAGAACAAGGAATTAGGAAGAGAAGGGGGAGAAGGAAGAGGTGAAGGAAGAGACAGTAGCAGTAGGGAGGAGGAGTAAGAGAATAATGATGAGATGAAGGAAGAGCAGGAGTAAGGAAGAGGGAGGTGCGAGTACAAACAAGATTACACCCAACACAGCGACACAAACAGGAAGAACTACTCGTGTTTGTGTTTGTTTGGACCGAGAAGGTAACAAACACAGCTAAGACAGGAGAGTGAACGATCAATGTCAGAATGAACACTACGACTCCTGTTACCTCGGTATAGTGTTGTCAAAATCCTTCGTCACAAAATCTCGTAAGAATAATTTTTTTGGTGTATTTATGTATGAGTGTATGGTGTGTATGTATGGTGTGTATGGTGTGTATGTATGGTGTGTATGTATGGTGTGTATGTATGTTTGTAAGTGTATGCATGTATGTATGTATGTAAATATGCATGATAGTTTGTGTGCATAAGTATATTTGCATTTAAAACTCTAATATCTATTCACATATTCATTAATATCTCCAAAACACTTACACTAATTCTATTCAAACTTTGTACAGTTATAGACCAATACCGTGGGCAACCCTCATCCAAATTTGGTTACAATTGGACTCAGGTCAAGGTCACAATGAAAGGTCAAAGACACACCTTGAGGAGCTCTCGTAGTGCAGCCACTTTGGACCCGTTGTTTCTATACTGTTTACATATTGCGACACGCTCATGAGTTACTAAATGAGTGTATGTAAAATTTACCCCGAATGTGGACGAAAAACATCTTATTATGGTAGTATTGTAACATAACATTACCATGGGGTAGGTTAGGTTAGGGTAGGTTATCTAAAAAAAAACTAACCTAACCTAACCAAAGCTAACCTAACCAAAGCTAACCTAACCTAACCAAAGCTAACCTAACCTAACCAAGGCTAACCTAACCTAACCAAAACTAACCTAACCTCGCCACTACTCACCAGTACCGTCTGTCTGTCTGTCACTACACCATCTACTGACGTCATCTGTACCTGTAATAGAGAACATCTGTTATAAACACATGGGCTCTTATTATATATGTAGGAATTGTCATCACATACATACATGCAAATATACATACATACATACATACATACAAATATATATACATACAAATATACATAAAAACATACGTACATACACATACCAAACAAAATTGCATTAAAATATATCACTAGTACTACCACTATCACCATCACCACCACCACTATCACCATCACCACCACCACTATCACCATCACCACCACCACTATCACCATCACACACGTACTAAAAACTCGTGGAAGAATGGGTCACTTTCCCCTTTCCTCACTTCAGTTGACAGAGCAAGAATCTCTCCACCCCTACCCCCTTACCTCACCCTGGCCTCCCCTTACCTCTCTCACCCCTTACCTCACCCCTGGCCTCACCCTTCTACCTCCTCCTACCTCACCCTGGCCTACACATTAGTTACCCTCAGAACAAAAAAAATTATCCAAAATTTTTCACACACACACACACACACACACACACACACACACAATAAATAAAAAAATCTGTAGTGTGTGTGTGTGTGACGTCGCTATAACTTTCACACGCTAAGAGGAAAGTGGAGGAGGATCTGTAGGAGGAGGGTCGCCGGATGTCCTGTTCGGGGTGAGGGAGAGGTGAGGAGGGGAAGGAGGTAAAGTGAGAGAAGGAGGTGAAGGGGGAGAGGAGGGTGAAGGAGGGAGGGATGAAGGAGGATGAAGAGGGAGGAGGGTAAGTGAAGGAAGAGGTGAGGAGGAGGGTGGGGAGGTGGGTGGGGGGGAAGGTGAAGGAGGAGGTAGGGGGTGAAGGGGGGAGGAAGGGGGGTAAAGGTGAGAAGGAGGGGGTGAAGGGAGGGAGGGATGAGGAGGATGAAGGGAGGGGGCTATGGGGAAGGAGGGGGAGATGAGAGGGAGGAGGGGTCGTGATTTTCTTCCATGGTAAAAAATCTCAATGTCGCCGTGACACCCAGAACGCCTTTGCCGAATGCACCAATCAGCTTCTCCCATCAACGAAAAAATCCAATCAGCTCCCATCATCCAAAACCCACCAATCAGCTTCTCCCATCACCCAAAACCACCAATCAGCTTCTCCCATCACCCAATATCCACCAATCAGCTTCCTGCATCCCAAAATCCACCAATCAGCTTCTCCCATCACTGTCTGAGGTTTACATCAGTTACCCAGAATGTCCCGTTTTCTCTCATGACGTAACAACAAAATGTAAACAAATTATAACAGAGCGGGACTGGTAACCTCTCATACAAACAATACAGGTACAGGTAAGGACAGGTAAGGGTAATGGGTACAGGTAAGGACAACAGGTACAGGTAAGGGTAATGGGTACAGGTAAGGGTAATGGGTACAGGTATATATTATTCGAGTAGGTTTCCGGGTTAGATACATCCCATGCATGGATCTATCTACACTACAAGAATGGTATAGTGGTGGTGGAAGTGGAGGTATGATGGTGGTGTGTGGTAGGGGTGGAGACGTGTGGTAGGGGTGGAGACGTGTGGTAGGGGTGGAGACGTGTGGTAGAGTGGTAATGCAAGCAGTGGATGTGTGTGTGTGTGTGTGAGTGTGTTTGGTAATGGTGTTGGTGCAGGTGATCATCATCATCACACCTTCCCCAGGTAGGTCTTCAACACCTGCCCATGGGACCACTACCTCGACGGGAGGGGGGTCCTACACCTCACCACAGGTCACACACACACACACACACACACACACACACACACACCCCCGCTAATGGGTAAACCAGGTCACGTCTATTACATACTAGTAAAGGTCACACTTCTTGTAATAACAATAAAAATAATAATAATAATAATAATAGCACACAAAAGATGAGAGTCTTAGTGAGAACAACTTCAAGCAGGTGAGGTGAGGTGAGCCTGAGTGTGAGTGTGAGCCTGAGTGTGAGTGTGAGCCTGAGTGTGAGCCTGAGCCTGAGTGTGAGCCTGAGTGAGTGTGAGCCTGAGCCAGGTGAGCCTGAGCCTGAGTGTGAGCCTGAGTGAGGTTCATGCACCAGAGAGAGGTAATAGGTCAGTGAGTAGCACCTGATAGCTACCAGGTAATGTGAGGCGAGGTGGTGGGAGAGGTCATGCACTGAGGACGGGTAACATTGAAGATGTATGATGGTAATGTAACACAGGAACAAACACACGCCACCATGCATACTGTGAGGACAGACACCTGTAGGCGAGGTGTATACGTCATGCAGGTAAGGGAGGGGGCTTACGATTCAGATATTTCCCTGGAGTCTAGTGGGTGCTCCCTCCTTCACCACCACTACCGCCCCTCCCACAACCCCAGTAAATGCTGATCTATCCTGAGGTGTGACCTAACCTTACCTCGCCTAGCCTCAACTTTGTGGCTGCATACACCACAGGAACAAACCCTCACTAAATGTTGTGCAAAAGAGTAAGCGTTTTACCTGTTGTGGCCGAGAGTTACAGAACCTGAATTCAAATCCCGTGAAAAAAAAACACATTTTATAAAACGATATTTTTGTGGTAATGAAACAAAGGAATCAAATACAACCACAACCCACACCTGTGTTGTGGCCACCAGCAGATAGTTCACTGACACCCCTTACAGGTGAAGGTCAGCCTCACCACCACCACCACACCTCACCATCACCACCACACCTCACCATCACCACCACACCTCACCATCACCATCACACCTCACCACCACACCTCCCTCCATCACCACCACACCACCATCCCACCCCTCACCACCATCACCTCACCATCCACCATCCACCTCACCCTTCACCACCACACCTCCCACCACCTCCCACCACCACCACACCCCTCCACTACCCACCCTCCCACCACACACCATCACCTCACCATCCCACCATCACACCTCTACACCCACACCTCACACCACCACCATCACCTCACTACCCTCACCACCACACCACCACCTCCACCCACCACCATCCCCCCACACCTCACCACCACACCATCCCTCACACCACACACCTCACACCACCATCCCACACCTCCCACCACCACACCTCACCATCACCACCACACCTCACCATCACCACCACACCTCACCATCACCATCACACCTCACCACCACACCTCTTTCCCTGAGCTGTGTGTGATCTGATACAGTCAGTGAGAGATGGACCAGACAGTCAAGTGGTCTGAGTGGTGACTGTACAAGACATTACAACCACAGTGAGTGAGTGAGTGAGTGAGTGAGTGAGTGAGTGTGGTGAGTGAGTGTGTTTAGGTGTAGTGTAGATGTTTTCACCACCAGAGCAGGGTAGTAGAAGAAGCAAGCAGACAATAGCAGCAGAATCAAACAGTCAACCACAAGCAGACAACAAGCAGAGAAAGAGTAAGTGCATCAAGCAGACAGCTGTAGCGGTCAAACCAGCAAGCAGAAGCAGACACATCATCAAGTAGACACCAGTACCACTATCCATCTAGCAGACAAGCAGCAGACGCGTAGACAGCAGACAACAAGCAGAAATAGTAGATAGCATACAACAAGCAGAGGAGTAGACAAGCAGCAGCAGCAGACAGCAGAGAAGCAGAAGCAGGGATGCATCATGACCCTCACCATCACACAGGATGTAGGTCGCTGAGCTAATCTCTCTATCCCGCACCACAGCCACCCACCGACCCTGCCACCCACCGACCCTGCCACCCACACTACAGCCACCCACCCTGCAACTAACTCTGCCACCCACACTACATTTAACTCTGCCGCCCATACCATCACCGTAAAGATACTTTATGGACAAGGATAAATTCTCAAGGTATCACTAAAGACGAAAATACAGGTACAGGTAAATCTACAGGTACACACGTACAGGTAAATCTAAAGGTAAAATACACAGCTACAGACATAGAGATACAAGTTAGGGTTACATACAAAGCTACAACAGGTACAGAAACAGGTGAAGACGCAAATTACAGGTAGATATACAGGTATTTAAATACAGAATACGGTAAACACGTCGACTTACTCTGGCTAAATGATCTTGTAGCCGGAGTAAGTCGACGTATTAACTCACAACAAAACCACTCATAATTTAGCCGTCTCTCACACGTTTATTGATCTATGATAAGGCCTTTCTACTGTCTCTCTCTGTCTCTTTATATGTGCCTGTCTCTCTCTCTATCTCTGTCTGCCTGTCTGTCTCCTATCGCTCGCTCTGGTGATAAGGACCAGAGTCAATAATATACCTTTCACTTTCATTCAGATGCCTCTCACAACCCCACCCCCCACTGCCACCACCCCACCACCCCTACCACTACCACCCTACCGCCCCGTCCAGTCACTCATGTATAACACCTCACTGAACTGGGAAACCTCGTGTAAGCATTCAGGGTCACACACACACACACACACACACACACACACACACACACACACACACACACACACACACACACACACACACACACACACACACACACACACACACACATTTAGAATTATAACTTTATTAACCTTCATAATTATAACCAGGTGTTATGTATAATTAATGTATTGGTGTATATATATAAATGTATTACAGTATATCATGACAAAATCTTAATTAAGTGAGGGTTTTATACAAGGGCTTATTGTGGTGTGACGGCCGCCACTCAGAGTCTGATGAAAGACTGAAATATGAGTTATTTTAAATGTGTTGGTGAAATACACGAATACATACATACATACATACATACAGTCATACATATACAAACATAAACACACACTGTACAGTAGATAAACATATATATACATACATAAATACATACAAAGTTAACACAAACACATACAGATAAACATACATACATACATACATACATACACACATCTAAAGGCGATCTCTCATTCCAGACAGAAGTAGAAAGTTTGTTAACCTTTAAGAAACAAGTAAAGTATTATTATGAACCGAGGAAATGACTGGAATGTCTGATCATACACACACACACATACACCACAACATAAAGAAGTATTAAAATATATCGCCATTCTCCCACATTTATGAATATTCGTGAACCGGTTTTAACTTCACTATAGGAGACGATAACCAAGTGTTAGGGCAGCCAGTCGTGTGAGGCGAGACGCGGCGATAACAAGTGATTGTCTCTCAGTTCTTGGTGATGCCATGTTGTTTTTATCTTTTTTAGCGAGTTATAAATTGTTCAACTAACCTGCAACGTTATTTAACCTAACCTAACGTCAAATAACCTAATCTAACCTTAATTAACCTAACCTAATCTAACCCTAAATAGCTTAACCTAACACTGGCGACTCTCAGGTTGGAACGCTCAAAAGAAGGTATATAGGGTGCACAATAAACTAGTTGATGTAGGTGTCAAAATTCAAATTCACTCCCCCCTTTGTATACTCGCCCCCTCCCCCTTCAACATCACCCCCTCCCCCTTCAACATCGCCCCCTCCCCGCCCAGACCCTCAACAGGCTGGGTACGTGTTATGGTATATAGACCCTAACATGAGGAGAGGTGAGGTACTTCTACATTGAGTAAAACACACACACACACACACACACACACACACACACACACACACACACACAGAATCTAGCATATAGGTGTTGTGCAGCTACCTGTGTCATTCCTGAATTAAAAGCAGGCGTCTGTACACACATACATACATACATACATACATACATACATACATACATACAATCGACTTACACAAAAATAATAACTCCCAGAGGTGACTGCTTATATAAAACCTTTGCGCTAGTATTTTAATACTGTAAGCAGTGGTGACGTCATCCACACCCTCAGCTGTTAGTAATTTTCACGCCTGGCGCTTCTAACAGCGGTGTGTGTGTGTGTTTAGTTCCACCACTATCACCACCACATCATACCACTACTACCACCGTACCACCATCACCACCGCACCACCATCATCACCATCACCACCACACACTTTCACCACCAGTCATGCGTTAATATATACCAGTTCCTATCACAGACCTTTATCATACCTGGAGACTCTTGAGACCTTATACCTGGAGACTCTTGAGACCTTATACCTGGAACTCTTGAGACCTTACTGCACCTGGAGACTCTTGAGACCTTATCACCAGAACTTTGAGACCTTATACTGAGAGACTCTTGGACCTTATACCTAGAACTCTTGAGACCTTATACAGAGCTCTTGAGACCTTATGCCTGGGGGAACTGTTGGGGCCTTATACTAGAACTCTTGAGACACTTGCCTGCACCTAGAACTCTTGAAGACCTTATACCTGGAGACTCTTGAGACCTTATACCTGGAGACTCTTGAGACCTTATACCTGGAGACTCTTGAGACCTTATACCTGGAGACTCTTGAGACCTTATACCTGGAGACTCTTGAGACCTTATACCTGGAGACTCTTGAGACCTTATACCTGGAGACTCTTGAGACCTTATACCTGGAGACTCTTGAGACCTTATACCTGGAGACTCTTGAGACAGGTGGGTCCTTGTCTCTCTACTTTCTCCTGTTTTTCTTCTCTCGAATATTCCTCACCTTCAGAGAGTCATCCTTGATAGCCTCACTCTCATTTCACTATATCTTTACCCCTCCTGTCTACCCTCCTATCAAACTCCACTCTCCTGTCTACCGTCTAATCATCTACCCGTCAAAAACTCTTCCTCTACGACCCATTCTGTCATCTAGACTGTCAAACAACATATCATTATTTTCATTATATAACAAACAGCTAATTCCACTTCTGTCACTCCCCGTCCCCTACCCTCCCCCCCCCCCCTTCCCGTCCAGTAATCTGTCATCAGAGTTCAACAACAACAACCACTACAGCAGCTTCACCACTACAAAAACCTGCTGTATTTAATCGCCTCAAAGCTCACCGTAAGCTAGCAATCCCGTGGTATGCAAATGAGTTTTCGTAGATAGAAAGGGAAACTATTTTGCGTAAAGGTTATTCGTAGTGGTGGTTGGTGGATTGTGGTGGTGGTGGTTGGTGGATTGTGGTGGTGGTGGTTGGTGGATTGTGGTGGTGGTGGTGGTTGGTGGATTGTGGTGGTGGTTGATGATGATAGTGGTGGTTTAACACAACAAATACAAGGTTTATGTGCAGGTTGGAGAGAGAATGATTATGTGAGGGATATACTGCACACACACACACACACACACACACACACACACACACACACACACACACACACACACACACACACACACACACACCTTCTCTACCTCATTTTTCTTATTTTCTACCTTTTATTTAATTTTCTTCTTTTCTTCCTTCCTTTACTTTTCCTGTCTGTTTTTTCTTACTTCTCTTTTTATTTGTTTATTTATTTTCTCTCCTACTTCGGTTTCCACTTTCTTCTTATTCTTGTTTTTTATTCTTTTCGTTTTCTTCTTCTTCATCTTTGTTCTACTTCTCCTCGTCTTCTGTTTCTACTCCTACTGTTGCTACTGATTACCTTCAATAACAGTAACCTACATCAACAGTGACTCTCAACAGAAAGCAACAGTGACCCTACAACAGTGACTCATCAGCGGCCTGCATTAACAGTGACGCAACAGAGACCCTTCAACAGGCCGGTGGGGGGGGGCCTGGTGCTCCCCTAACTATATATGGATCTTGTAAGGTAGGTACCCCCCCACCCTGCCTCCCTCTCTCACCGTCTCAGCCTCTCTCTCTCTCTCTCTCTCTCTCTCCTCTCTCTCTCTCTCTCTCTCTCTCTCTCTCTCTCTCTCTCCTTGTTGACTGTCCCTGGATAAAGTTAGCCCCGCCCATATTAGTAAAATGCCACGCCTCCCTGTTCCTAACCACGTCTACTACGGCCTTGACCACGCCCACTTGTCCTAGCTGCTGCCCTGGCCACGCCTTTCTATCCCAGCCACGCCTACTGCCCCCTTGACCACGCCCTCTTGTGGGTGTAGCAGGTAGGAGGAGGTACAAGTAGAAGTGTATGTTGACAGTGGTGTAGGTGGTGGGGGTAGGGGTGTAGTGGTGTAGGGGGTGGGGGTAGGGGTGAGGGGTAGGGGACACACATACACCATAAACAAGGAAGAGTTAGGGAGGTCTCTTACTCCTGTACATCATGTTATGGTTCCCTGGGGGACGACCTCACACTGACGGCCACACCACCAGAGGGAGGCAACGAGAGGGTGGTGGTGGTGGTGGTGGTGGTGGTGGTGGTGGTGGTGGTGGTGGTGATGATGATGATGGTGGTGGTGGTGGTGGTGGTGGTGATGGTGATGGTGGTGATGGTGATGATGGTGGTGGTGATGATGGTGATGGTGGTGATGGTGATGATGGTGGGATGATGGTGATGGTGATGATGGTGGTGGTGATGATGGTGGTGGTGGTGATGGTGATGGTGGTGATGGTGGTGGTGGTGGTGGTGATGGTGATGGTGGTGGTGATGATGGGGTGGTGATGATGGTGGTGGTGGTGGTGGTGGTGGTGGTGGTGGTGGTGATGGTGGTGATGGTGGTGGTGGTGATGGTGGTGGTGGTGGTGGTGGTGGTGGTGGTGGTGGTGGTGGTGGTGGTGGTGGTGGTGGTGGTGGTGATGGTGATGATGGTGGTGGTGATGATGGTGATGGTGATGATGATAAATAATAATAACACGATAACTAGTATGATCAGTTCACATGCTTAGCTGGTAGCCAACACACACACGTGATAGGTCATGGCTTCATCCTTGGTACACACACACACATACACACACATGGCCGGCGGTGAGTTGGTACTCCTATGATACTAACTGGATTCACCAGGTAAATTATATTCATTTAAGGTTAATTAAGGCGACCTGTTGTGGGTGTGGAGGAGGCGAGGCTGACCCAAACATGTTGACCTTTGACCCATAAAATATAGTGGCTCTGTGGGATGGGTGAGGAGGGGGTCACCTACAGATTAGACACCCCACGAACGGACGGATAGACGGACGTACTTGAGATCGAGCGTACGTGGACAAGACAGGACAGACGTACAGTACAGCAGCCTTACACCCCCCCCACAACCTCCCACAACCTCCCCGTCAAAAATATATATATGAAGAGAAAGTGAAAGGAGGGGCGGGGGTGAGAGGGAGGGGTTGGGGTGAGAGGGAGGGGTGGGGGTTGAGAGGAGGGGTGGGGTGATAGGGAGGGGTGGGGGTGAGAGGGAGGGGGTGGGGGGTGAGGGAGGGAGGGGTGGGGGGTGAGAGGGAGGGGTGGGGGAAAGAGGGAGGGATGAAAGGCTGAGAGGTGAGGTAAGGTTGAGAGGAGGTGGAAGAGGTAATGGGGTGAGGTGAGGAGAGAGGGAGAGAAAGGAAAGGGTGAAGGAGGAGAGAATTAAGGCTTGGATGATGTCAGGGAGGGAGGGAGAGTGTGAGGAGTGGGGGCGAGTGAGGGAGGGGGAAGGAAGGACAGTTAAGTGAGAAGGAAGGAAGGAGGGAAGGAGGGAGAGGAGAGCAGCAGTACCAACTCTTCCAGTGCCCCAATAACCTATACGATTTGGTCAATGAAGGTCGTTAAGCCTCTCGTGTGTTCAACAAAGATTAACGCCATAGTTCCTGTGTTCACTTAACCTAACCCTACACCATGTTCAACCAACCAGACTGACCCCAGGGCGTGACAACCTGAATACCCAGTTGAAGGTCACGTGGGCCCCAATCCTTACCTAACCTACCCTAACCTAACCTAACCTACCCCCACCTAACCTACCCTACCCCCAACCTAACCTAGATTTGGAAGCCATTAGCATTGTGGGTCCATTACGTCAGGGATCCTTTATGAACAGAACACAACGGGGAACCAATTCTTTTGTTTAGGTTAGGTTAATTAGATCAGGTATGGCTAGATTAGGTAAAGTTAAATAAGGTTAGATTGTATTAGGCTGGGAACTTGGGGCCTATTACAAGTGGGTTCTATTGGGATTGGGGCCTATTAGATGTAGGACCCATTAGACAGGCCACCTGATCAGTGCTGTAGCTCCGCCAGTTGCCTGAAGATGACCCCGACACAACGAAAGAAAAAATAAAAACATCACGCTCCAAAAAAAGACTTGTTTCCATTCCTTTCTAAAACCGGTTCCTGTTGTGGGGAGGGAGGGAGGGAGGGAGGGAAGGACAGAGATGGAGGGAGGGAGGGAAGGACAGAGATGGAGGGAGGGAGGGAAGGACAGAGATGGAGGGAGGGATATCACGCCGCCATGTCTCCTCATCCTCCACAGCCAACTACCACCACCACCCTAACCCCAACTACCACCAGCCCACATCACACACAGGTAGAGACTAAAGATTAAAGTACAGGTAGAGTTGTTATTGCCAAGGAGTGAAAGTACCATAACAGTGGGACCTTGACATATACTCAAAGTTCACTCTCAAATATCAACACAGGTAGTACACACTTCTGTATCGGGTACAGCTACACTAACCCCTGTACTGTAGTGACTGTATCATGAAGGTTGCTGTTTATGTACGTACACACACACACACAGCGTCAGACATATACATATACAAATAAATACAAACATATAGACACAGACCCACACAAAAAAGACAGACACACACACACACACACACACACACCAACTTTCCTTGCAAAATATATTACTTTTTATACTATTTTCTTAATCAAGTTAGAAGATTCTTACCTGTTTATCGATATACCTTGATCTCACCTGTCACTCACACTCGCCAATTAACCTGACTACGTGTATAAGAGACACGAATACACTCGTTTATCTTTTTAAAAACTTCACTTGCTAAAAAATTCTATTCTTGTCCAACCTAACCTAACCTAACCTAACCTAACCTAACCTAACTTGCTTAAACCCTTCATCCTGCCGTGTTTCATTTTATAAATTTTAAGTGGTATGTCTTTACATACATACATACATATATATATATATAAATTTTAAGTGGTATGTCTTTACATACATACATACATACATACATACATACATACATACATACATACATATATATATATATATATATATATATATATATATATATATATATATATATATATATATATATATATATATATACATACATACAGATACATACATACATACATATACATACATACATACATACATACATACATACACACACACACATACATACATACATACATACATACATACATACATACATACATACATACATACATACAAATACACAAATACATTCCTACTTTTATCCCAAGATATTTCCGTCCAACCCCGTGTTATGTAAATTACTACAAGACCTATAACACGGCCTCTCTCTGACCTACAAAACCTAATTCGTAAAATTGTCGCCAAAATATAAGATTCTGGGGCGAAAATAACTAACCTAACCAAACCTCTATCTAACCTAACCTAACCTAACCTCAACCTAACAGACTGGGAATAAAAAAAATGACATCCAGAAGTACAATTTGACTCAACCTTTCCTGAGCGCCAGTTACGAGGAGACAGACAGACAGACAGGGACCCTTGATATATACAGCGAGAGACGACTATATACAGTATATATATAAGCGAAATAAATAAAACGCCTTAGATTACTATTCATTTATGTATGAGTCGACACAGAGAAAGAAAATGAAACGAATAAATATGGGAATTAACAGTTTTAGCTCAAGTTAAGGTATATATATATAGAGATTTTAATTTGTTTGTGTGAGAGAGGGAGTACGTTAGTTAGGGGGCCGTTACCACTCCGTTCACCCCCACTCATCTTCCCACACGCCCACCCCACTCATGCTCACCACACACCCACTCATCCCCTACCACACGCCCACCACCCACTCATCCCTCACCACACGCCCCACTCGTCACCTCAATTTTCCCCTCCACTGCTCCCGTCCATAGGTCACCCCCCGCCCACTCCCTCCCTCACCTCTTCGCCCCCACCACTACCACCTGACTTACACTTTCTCCTCCACCGCCCATGTGCACCATCCATATCACGCCCACACCACCACGATCACTCTCACTGCCCCTCCTCCACGCCCACACACCCTCTCACTGCCCCTCCTCCACGCCCACACACCCTCTCACCGCCCCTCCTTCACGCCCACACTACCTCCGTATCCCGACCTCCTCGCCCACTGACTCTTCACGCCCACACACCCTCTCACTGCCCCTCCTCCACGCCCATTCACCAGGTCTCTGTACCATCTTCACAGTGAATCTCTTACAATTTAATTAATGATTCCCTGAACCAGCAGCTTGATGCAACACACACACATACACTCAGGTGCAGGGAGGGGCAGGCCAACGAGAGGCAGGCCAGGGTGAGGCAGGAGCAGGCCAGGGTAAGGCAGGGGCAGGCCAGGGTGAAGCAGGGGCGGGCCAGGGTGAAGCAGGGGCAGGCCAGGGTGCGGACCATCTAGACTAGAGAAACTGTCTCTGTAGCATCGACCTTGACCAACATGGGATCTGACTTTCACTCTCCTGCCAGGCGGTGTGCGTGGGTGAGTGGGGGGGGGGCGTACGTGGGAGCATGAAGGTGTCTGGGAGAGCTGGTGATGAGCGTGGGAAAGTGTGTGTGTGTGTGTGTGGGAGAGGGAAGGTTGTGTTGCCTCAAGAATCATGAGAGAATACGTCACAAGTCAGGTGAGGCGTCTACCATTACTCTCTCTCTCTCTTAGTAAGGTCCTTCCCTCCCTCTCCTCCATTAACCACTCTCTTCTTCACGTTCCTCACCACCTACCAGGCCGACGGGGTTATGTACTCAAGTATAATAGTGGTGATAATACTGCACACACACACACACACACACACACACACACACACCCCCTCTATCTGTTCTTTCAAAATCAAAATATCTCGCTCGGTATTCCTAGCTCTTCCTCCCCCTCTTTCTCTCAGGTAATCGTCGAGAGAGAGAGAGAGGGGGGGGGGGTAGGTCTGGCTCACTGTGGTATTCTCAAAGTTTAAAGGGTAGACCATTATATACCGCCGGCCACACCTTCACCTATACCACAACCCTCCGTTTTCTTTACCGGACAAACTATTATGATCAGACAATTTTCCCACCTGCCACCCCCCATCATCAACAATGACTTCATCAACACCTTCCTAACTCCCCTCCACCCCCCACCAACCAACCAAACGTAACCCCTTTATAAATTATCCTTATTAATTAAACAAGTACAGGTAGATACAAGTACAGGTTGAGGAAAATAAATAAATAAATAAATAAACGTAAACACTTTATCAAACAAATATTTTTCCAGCGACTCGAAGCCGTCGATGATTGGTTCTGGGCGTGACGAGGAGCCGCGATGATTGGCCAAGTGTTTTAACGAGAAGCAACGCTGTTTAGCCAAGTGTGTTGACGAAAACCCACGCTGATTGGTTAAGTACGTGACAAGAAGCCGCACTGATTGGCCATGTCTGTGTGTTGACAAACGGCGCTGATTGGTCAATTGTGTTGACGAGAAGCCCGTCCATAGGAGCCGAGAATCATGTAAACAAAACACCCAAACCGGAAATTAATGTTCACCCAAACACCTGTGTGTGTGTGTGTGTGTGTGATCTACCAATTATATTAGTATCCTGTTGATTATCATAATTACTTTCACTAATTTTATCACTTATCATCATCTTTTACACCCCCCCCCACACACTAATTATATAATATTTCTGTTAACATTATCATAATTATCTCACGTTATGTTATTATTAGCATTGTTAATGGTCCATGAGAAGGGGGGGTGGGGGGTGAGAGTATGTGAAAGAGAGAGAGAGAGAGAGAGAGAGGTGGGGGATAGTATGTGAGAGAGAGAGAGAGAGAGAGAGAGAGAGAGAGAGAGAGAGAGAGAGAGAGGGGGAGGTGGGGGGACAAGGGGAAGACAATGGTAAGCTGACACCGTAGTTGTCTAGGAGGAAGGGAGGGTGAGGAAGGGGGTAGAAGGCAGGAAGAGATACAGTAACAACTACAGCAAAAGTAATAAACTACAACATATCCCCCTTACAACAACTGTATCTCCTTTACTGTATGGAAGACTTGTGATACACCAACTACAGAGTTTAGTGCAGTGGGATACTTCAACCAAAATTGTCAGCCACTGTTCTTACCAGCGTCATAACAACAGATCCGTCACAAGTGAGTTTGACCAATTGTATTTAGCCACTTGAGAAGCTAATCACTTTATTATGATGGCTACTGTTCGTGTGTTTGGTCTTCACAACTGACAGAGGGACATGTATGAGCGATTAAACATTGTCGTGTAATACTGGACGAATCTCATTCAAACCCAACCTCACCCCAGCCAGGCCTTGAGTCGTTACAATGACTGCTTATCAAACAGTTTTAACAGACCCTGGTGTTAGTGAGACCTCGACCTAACCTGACCTAACCCGAACCTAACTGACAGGTAGGTAAACAGGGGGCAGGACTGACTCAGGTGAACCCGCCCGTCGTGAGCATAAATTAACACACCTGACAGGTTGACTCTACGGTTTTCAGGTAAACACTGGTTGTATGGTTCCATTATATTTACATAGTTAACGTTTACATACATGAGGTAATGATGTGTGGTGATGATGATGGTGGTGGTAGTGTGGTGTGGTGGTGGTAGTGTGGTGAAGTGGTGGTGGTAAGGTGATGGTATGAAAGTGGTGTTGAAGTGAGATTGTGTGGTGTGTTGATGGTGTGGTGTGGTGTGGTGTTGGTGGTATGGTGTGGTGGTGAAGGTGTGGTGTTTAAGTGAGTGGGTGTAAGAATAGTGGAAGATTGAATGACTGAAAGGACGAGAGGGAGGGTGGGTAGGTGGGCGGGCAGGTGGGTGTAACTGATTGACTGATAAGTGAGTGAATGAGTGAGTGAGGGAGGGAAGGAGGGAGTGAGTGAGTGAGGGAAGGATGGAGGGAGTGAGTGAGTGAGGGAAGGATGGAGGGAGTGAGCGAGTCAGGGAGAGAAGGAGGGAGGGAGATACCAGACTGACACATCACAATATATCCTGGTCACTGTTTGGACACCTGCACCTGCATGCTGGGTCCTCTCTCTCTCTCTTTTGTATCTCCTTTAACTCTCTTTCTGCATTTCATCTAATTCTTTCTTTCTCTCATTACTAGTGGTCTCATTTCTAATTATTCTTATTACGTATCTTTCTGAGAGAGAGAGAGAGAGAGAGAGAGAGAGAGAGAGAGAGAGAGAG
Organism: Homarus americanus; assembly: GCF_018991925.1. Taxonomy (NCBI): domain Eukaryota; kingdom Metazoa; phylum Arthropoda; class Malacostraca; order Decapoda; family Nephropidae; genus Homarus; species Homarus americanus. Next base: position 24,442,525 of record NW_024741901.1, on the reverse strand, counting down.
AGAGAGAGACAATCACCAGACACACTGACCACTAATAAACAGGAGGTGCAAGGAAAACAAGAATGGAGGAGGGGAGGGGGAGGGAGGGAGGGAGGGAGGGAGGGAGGGAGGGAGGGAGGAGGAGAGGAGGAGGGGAGGGAGGAGGGAGGAGGGAGGAGGGAGGAGGGAGGGTGGAGGGAGGGAGGGAGGTATTGTAACCTCGTCTACAGGAAGAGTGTTCAGGCTGCCCTAGATGCGGGCCTTCCCTCCCTTCCCCTTCCCCCATCCTTTCCCCCAATCCCCCTTCCTTCCTTCCTTCCCTACTCTCTCCCATCACCAACACCATCATCACCATCGCGTCAGGTGTGTGTGAGGTGACCTAACCATTACGGGAGGTAAAGACAATGCCGCCAGAGGTCAACAAAACAACACACGTCTGGCAGAAGTGTGTAGACGGTGAACATTCTAAATAATGTTATCGTACGGTGCTGGTAGAGGGGGGGAGGAGGAGTGGGGGGGTGGGGGAGAGGGGGTTATACATGCTGATATCCTCACCACCACAGACCCATTACGTCTCAACAACAACCACTACAACAAGCAAGAAAGTAACAAGTGTGTATGTTCCTAGGTCAGGGTGAGGTGAGGTCAGGTAAAGGTTAGGTTAGGTTTGTCCCTGGCGTAAACAAAACAGAGAGAGGGGGAAGGAGGGGTAGGAGGGGGAGGGGGAGGGGTAGGAGGGGTAGAATGCCGTCCTGTTTCTCTGACATTACATCCTTCTCCAGGAGTGTGTGGGGGAGAGATATTAAGGAGGACCGCGTCACTGTATCCTGCATCCTTCCTGTGATAAATATATATACAGCACTTCACAGGGGGGTGAGGTGGGGGTAGGGCGGGGGGCCTTATCTGATGGTAGGGTTGGGCTGTTACAGTGTCATTATTTTTCAGCTTCTGGAAATAACTTAACGTAGATAACACATCCACCGCCTTCACCTATTATAGGCTGGAACTACACCACACAACACCACACCACACCACACCACACCACACTACACCACACCACACCACACCACACCACACCACACCACACCACACCACACACTACACTCACACCACACCACACCACACAAGACCATACTACACCACTATCTTACCACAGTCGTGCGTCTTTTTCGCTCGAGTGAACTTCTTCCATAGCAAAGGAGGAATACTGTCACCCCTCCACCACCAACACTACATATCCCCTCCAACACCACCACAGGTCCCTTCCCAACACCACCACAGGTCTCCAACACCACCACAGGTCCCTCCACACCACCACAGGTCCCCCTCCAACACCACCACAGGTCCCTCCAACACCACCACAGGTCCCTCCAACACCACCCCACAGGTCCCTCTCCACCACCACCACATATCCCTCCCCTTTTCATTCCCTTTCCCTCTTGTCCCCCTTCTTCTCACCCCTTCCCCACCTACCCATTTTCCTTTTCTCCTCTCACCTCCCTCTCCCTACTTTCTCCTCCCCTTTCAAGACATTTTTCTCCCCTTTACTCTCCTCTTTATCACCTCCCCTTCCCATCTCCTCCTCACCCCAATCACCCCATCCATCATCATCACTACATATAACACTATCCATCATCAACTACATATAACACCATCCATCATCATCACTACATATAACACTATCCATCATCAACTACATATAACAGCATGTTACATATATATAACATCCATCATCACTACATACAACACTATCCATCATCAACCACATATAACAGCATCACTACATATAACACCATCCATCATCATCACTACATATAACACCATCCATCATCACTACATATAACACTATCCATCATCAACTACATATAACAGCATCACCACATATAAACCATCCATCATCATCACATACAACACATCCATCATCATCACTACATATAACAACATCACTACACATAACACCATCCATCATCACACACATAACACCATCCATCATCACTACATATAACATCACCACATAACACCTTTCATCACCACATATAACATCATCCATCATCACATAAACACCATCCATCATCATCACTACATATAACATCACTACCACATAACACCATCCATCATCACTACACATAACACCATCCATCATCACCACATATAACATCACTACATATAACACCATCCATCATCAGTACATATAACCATCCATCATCACTACATAAACACCATCCATCATCATTACATAAACACCATCCATCATCACTACATATAACATCATCCATCATCACTACATATAACATCACTACACATAACACCATCCATCATCACTACACATAACACCATCCATCATCACTACATATAACCATCCATCATCACTACATATAACACCATCCATCATCACTACATATAACCATCCATCATCACTACATATAACATCACTACACATAACACCTTTCATCATCACATATAACATCATCCATCATCACTACATAAACACCATCCATCATCATCACTACATATAACATCACTACACATAACACCATCCATCATCACTACACATAGCACCATCCATCATCACTACATATAACAACATCCATCATCATTAGATATAACACCATCCATCTTCACTACACATAGCACCATCCATCATCACTACAAATAACACCATCCATCATCACTACACATAGCACCATCCATCATCACTACATATAACACCATCCATCATCACTACATATAACACCATCCATCATCACTACATATAACAACATCCATCATCACTACATATAACACCATCCATCATCACTACACATAACACCATCCATCATCACTACATATAACACCATCCATCATCACTACATATAACACCATCCATCATCACTACATATAACACCATCCATCATCACTACACATAGCACCATCCATCATCACTACACATAGCACCATCCATCATCACTACATATAACACCATCCATCATCACTACATATAACACATCACCATCATCATCACTACATATAACATCATCCATCATCACTACATAAACACCATCCATCATCATTACATAAACACCATCCATCATCACTACATATAACATCATCCATCATCACTACATATAACATCACTACACATAACACCATCCATCATCACTACACATAACACCATCCATCATCACTACATATAACCATCCATCATCACTACATATAACACCATCCATCATCACTACATATAACCATCCATCATCACTACATATAACACCATCCATCATCACCATAACCATCCATCACGACTATAGTAATAAACTGAGCTTGACTTTTGAAAGATGTATGACCAGAAATTCAAACTTCATTACAAAATATCTCTGACTAGTCATATTTTGATTTGACATCAGTGAGGCCGGTGTTTTGGGCCAGGGTATCAGAAACAAAATGACCTGCGAAAAGAGCCTAAAAGTTTCCCTGGCTCCCAAGGTCAAGGGAGATAACAGCCCAGTGAACAACATGTATGGAAGCCGTGCTTATTTTTGGTTATTATTTTTCGTTTTATTTTTAACTATGTTTTTTATTTTCTTTAGTTATTTTATCATTTTATTTGTTGATTCATTTATGGGTGATATTGTGATGAAGGTAAAAGTTGTATTTTTAGTTTTTTTGGTAGTATTTCTTGTTTTTATTCTTTTCATTCTTGTTATTATTCTTCTTATTATTTTTTTGACTTTGATTCTTGTTATTTTTGTTTTTATTTTTTCATTAGTTAAATTGTTTGGTTTCAAGTCTAATTTGTGTTATTTCTTTTTATTCTTTTTTTTCTTGTTTCAATTATTTTTACGACTTGTATTCTTATTCTTTGTTTTCTTATTTTTTTATCAATTAATTTATTTTGTTATTAATCTTATTGTTATTTTTATTGTTAATTTTTATTCTCTTCAGTCTCTTTATTCTTATTCTTATTTGTTTTTTTGTTTTTTTATGTATTTATGAATGATAGAGAACTGATTATTATTATTATTATTATTATTATTATTATTTTACATTATGTTTTATAAATGTATATGTGATTATTTATTTATTTATGATTAAATGTGTATTGAAGGTAATGTAAATGTAATAAAATGTTACACACACACACACACACACACACACACACACACACACACACACACACACACTATAGTTCTTTTTACTTTACATTACGGCTCTGTCTGTTTTGTGTCTGTACTAAGTGTATGTATGTATGTATGTAAAAAAAGAGACAGGGAGAGATGAGCCACCAGACAGACAGACAGATCAATAGACGGTATTAGTATGCTGGAAGACAGATGATGGTGTAAGAGCTAAGGCCTATCTACCGATCTATCCACTCACTCACTCACCCGCCCACCCAACCACCCGATCATCTATTAAGAGCAGGAGGTGTATGGATCACAGGCAAGAGCGCCACTATGACCAGACACCTTTAATAACCTCTCCCGTACACTGCCGCCAAGACCTAACCACGTGACCCTCAACCACGCCCGTACAATACACCAACCACGCCCGTACATACATACATGACTCCTAACCACGCCCGTACATACATACACACACCCACATGACTCTCAACCACGCCCGTACACCCACACACGAGAGAGAGAGAGAGAGAGAGAGAGAGAGATCACACACTTACAACCACACAACTTTAATACCACTCCCACACACTCAATTCAAGGTCTCCCACACCACGAGAGAGAGAGAGAGAGAGAGAGAGAGAGAGAGAGAGAGACTTAATACAAACAGATTTTATTTACTCGCATCTCTCTTTCTCTCTGTCTTTCATTCACTCTCTCTCTCTCTCTCTCTCTTTCTCTCTCACCACAAAACAACCCAACACTCTTTTCTTTTTATTTTCAACCACTTTCAAACAACCAGAAATAGATCCCTCCTCCCCAGCCGCTTGCACACACACACACACACACACACACACACACACACACACACACACACAGCTACTGGACACAACTGTAGCTAAAACTGGACACCCATTAACAAAAAACCTTTAAAATGGACACATCTAGACATCAAGGAAGCTAACCTCACCTAACCTAACCTAACCTCACCTCACCTCACCTCACCTCACCTAACCTAACCTAACCTCACCTCACCTCACCTAACTTAACCAGTACAATATTACATCACGTCTATATCAACACTTTATAATAAAGTCTTAAATCCTTTTATATCGTTATTAAAACCAACAAAATCTGTAAACAAAATTATTGATTTATTTTAATTTTAATATTTATGCTAAAGATTTATTTAAAAAAATTCACATCAAAGAAAATTTTTAGCCAGTGGATTGATTTTTACAGAATTTTTCGGTTTTAAATCAGTTTTTAGTTAAGCTTGATTGAAGTTTATTTATATGGTAATAATTTCTACCATGACTCTAGATGGTGTTAATGACCTGAGGGGTTATGGTACCATGATGAGGTCTTCCTTCCTTCCTTCCTCTCCTCCTTCATTCCTTCCCTCCCTCTTATCCATCAACTCTCTCTCTCTTTTCTTACCTCCCTCCCTCCCTCTCCACCTACCTCTCCAACAGGTAACCATATCGAGCCTCCACTACACACTGACGGACACACATGGCCAAAAGGTCTGGACATATTGGGTAAATGTCCACGGTGTCCCCAAGGCGTCGCTGTACACGTGTTGGGGAACTCAAACCTGATGAACTGGACACAATTATTGGACATATCGGGAAAACTCTGGACACATTAGCAAGGTGTCCACTTACACTATTGTCCGACACATCCAGGGGGGGTTAGGTTAGGTTAGGTTAAAGGTGCCAGGCTCTTACGTTATAGACAGAGAATACAGTTATTTACAGCATAGTCTCAGTGCTGTTTCAACGCCATTAGATCCAATAACGTTGCGTCGTAATAGAAGTTAATCTAGCACTAACTTAACACGAATTAACATTAAGCTAACACGAACCCAAAAATAACACCAATCTAACCTAGCATTAACCTAACACTATTCAAAGCTAAGCTAACCTAACATTAACCTAACACTAATCAAAGCTAAGCTAAACTAACCTAACATTAACCTAACACTAATCAAAGCTAAGCTAACCTAACCTAGCATTAACCTAACACTAATCAAAGCTAAGCTAACCTAACCTAGCATTAACCTAACACTATTCAAAGCTAAGCTAACCTAACCTAACATTAACCTAACACTAATCAAAGCTAAGCTAACCTAACCTAACATTAACCTAACACTAATCAAAGCTAAGCTAACCTAACCTAGCATTAACCTAACACTAATCAAAGCTAAGCTAACCTAACCTAACATTAACCTAACACTAATCAAAGCTAAGCTAACCTAACCTAGCATTAACCTAACACTAATCAAAGCTAAGCTAACCTCCAGGTAATCCACTTAAGGTACTGTAGAAACACGGACGTCCAGAGCAAGTACAGTACTGCCACCCAGCCGTGTAGACGCTATTTCTGGGCGGCCGTGGGTGGTGCCACTAGTGACGCTGGGGGTGTGGGCGGCGCTTGAGGGAGGGGAGGGGAGGGGTGGTGGGTGAGTGGTGGGGTGAGAGGGGTGAGAAGGGGAGTGGGGGTGTGATAGAAAGATGGATATTTATATCGTACAATTGTCATACAAGTTTACACCAACCTAATCCACCTTGCCTACAGCCTAGCCTAACCTAACCTAACCAACCTAATCCACCTTGCCTACAGCCTAACCCTCCCTACCCCAGACCTAACCTAACCAAACTTCCTTGAAGCGGTGGTTCTAATACACGAGAGGGCAGGTCCGGTTACAGTTCTGCCTCCGGATATTAGTTTTTTGGGCCACACTATCAGCGACATCCGATACAGCTACAGTCCTCCATATAACGGACTTCTCTCTATATATAATCCGTTAAAGAGAGGTTTCACATCAAACGGATCCTCGATATAACGGAATTTTATCTCTATATAGTTTGTTAGATGGAGGTTTAGCTGTATCACTTCCAACCCTCTAAACCCTAAACCGGAAGTGACGTTGGTTAAACACACACACACACACACACACACACACACACACACACACACACACACACACACACACACACACAGGTGAATGACAGCTAGATGTCACGTACTATAGTTGAGTTTAAAGAGTCACACAGTTGCAAGAATCGATGCTAATTAATTGCCACCTGTGGGGTCAAGGTGTGATGAGTCGGCACTTGAAGGTGAAACTCGACTAATTAACCTGTCTCAACACCGGTCCTAATTAGCACCTATGTTAATTTACTTCGATTCAATACCTGACCTAATGAGCACCTGTTATAATTACCTTCTGATATAACACCTTTTTTAACATCTGTAATTATTATTTCTATTAAAGTTACACCAAAAAAAATGTATCCCCCCTCCCCCTCTACAGTGTCAGGTTAAGTGAGAAGGTTGTAAATAGGTTCCCTTCTCATTTAGGGAGGAGACCCATCTACATTCCTGGTGATGGTGATGTTGGGGATGGTGATGGTGAGGGTGGTGATGGTGAGGTGGGTGATGGTGAGGGTGGTGATGGTGAGGGTGGTGATGGTGATGGTGAGGTGGTGAGGGTGGTGAGGGTGGTGATGGTGAGGTGAGGGTGGTGAGGGTGGTGATGGTGGTGGTGGTGATGGTGAGGTTGGTGATGGTGAGGGTGGTGATGGTGAGGTGGTAATGGTGGAGGGTGGTGATGGTGAGAGTGAGGCTGACGTTGGTGATGGTGAGGTGGTGAGGTGAGGGTGGTGATGGTGAGGGTGAGTGAGGGTGATGGGGTGATGGTGAGGGGTGGTGATGGTGGTAGGTGATGGTGGGGAGGGTGGGTGAGGTGGGGTGGTGAGGTGATGGTGATGGTGAGGGTGGTGATGGTGAGGTGGTGATGGTGAGGGGTGATGGGTGAGTGGTGGGGTGATGGTGAGGGTGAGGGTGGTGAGTGGGAGGTGGGTGAGGGGTGGTGAGGGTGGTGAGGGTGGTGAGGGTGGTGAGGGTGGGTGAGGGTGGTGATGGTGGGATACCTCTAGTCCTCCACCACCACACCCGGCTGTAGGTATATTACTGGTCTCCCCACCGTAAAGTCTAATTCCAAGGACTGACATAATTCCAGGACCCGATACCTATCCCAACCTAACCTATCCCAACCTAACCTATCTCCACTTCCCCCCCTACCCTCTCCTCCCCTCCTATCTCACTTCCCCACCCTCCCCCCCCCCTACCCCCCTCATTGTTTACATACAGCAACACGTTTATGAGCACACACACTCTATTAATAGTCACTAAGTCCCTCTCTCACTGCCCGACACACTCTCTTTGTATCACTTAACGGCTCTTTAAAACAACAGTCAAGGGTAAAACAACATTGCTTTCATCATTACTTAAGAATTAGTTCAAATATGAAGATCTTGAGAGAGAGAGAGAGAGAGAGAGAGAGAGAGAGAGAGAGAGAGAGAGAGAGAGAGAGAGAGAGAGAGAGAGAGTGTTTCTACTAACACAACTTTTCCACCATCTCACTTCTTCTCCACCTCTCTCCTCCTCCTTCCTCCCCTCCCCCCCTCTCCCCCTCTCCCCCTTCCTCCCCTTCCCCCCCCCCCCTCCCCCTCACTCCCCTTCCTTCCCCTCGTCACTATCACTTCTCCCTGTACCTTCATTAGGTTTTATCCAATTACCTCTTCTTTAGTCCTCCCTTCCTTCATTCTTTATCCGTTTCTCCATCCTCCATTATTATGTTTTTCTTGTTTATACATTTTGCTCTTCTTCTTATTATTATTATTCTTTTCGGGTCATCTGATGGTTAGGTCTGTCAATTCATTTCACCTGATAATTATAACAACCAAACATAACCTAACCTAACCTAACCTAACCTAACCAAACAACCAAACATAACCTAACCTAACCTAACCACACCCTAACAATAATCTAACCTAACCTAAGCTCTACTGTGTATTAAGAGGTCAAAGGTCACACACTTTAGGTGGAGGTCACGACATTGAAACCGACCTCCACCTGCGTGAGTTGGTACCTGGCTCAAGTGCAGTGTATCTGTGTACAGTATGTGTGTGGTGTGTGTGTGTGTGTGGTGAGTGTGTGTGTGTATGTGAGTGTGTGTGTGTGTGTATGTGAGTGTGTGTGTGTGTGTGTGTGTGTGTGTGTGTGTGTGTGTGTGTGTGTGTGTGTGTGTGTGTGTGTGTGTGTGTGTGTGTGTGTGTATGTGAGTGTGTGCGTGTGTGTGTGTGATCGACCAAGCAGCAGCACAGACAATCAACCAATCAACCAGCCAGCCAATGGGAACAGCAGGAGCCTCCAGTGATATAATCAACCCCCTCCTCTGTTTACACTACACCTCACCCCCCCACCACCTCTCTTACCCCACACCACGAACCTTGTGTGAGAGAGAGAGAGAGAGAGAGAGAGAGAGAGAGAGAGAGAGAGATCAAAGATATGATTGAAAGTCACAATTGATCTTACGTTAAATTTTTTCCCTCTTTTATCTGAACTAATTTACCGAAGGACAAAATATATTCTTAAGAGATTTATTATGTTGAATTTTCCCTTAACTAAGCGTAAGAGAAGACAACTAACAAGCGAACTAACTAATCATTCTCCCCCCCAGAGGATCAACTCAGACACCGTAAAATAAATAAGAATTCCGTCCAATGGAAGAGGAGAGGTGGGGGGGAGGGGGAGGAGGAGGGAAGAATGGGGCAGAGAAAGAGAGAAAGGAGGGGTAAAGAAAGAGAGGTTTAAAGGGAAAGGAAAGGAGGGAAAGATAGGGGAAGGTAAGGGGAGGGAGAGGAGGATAAGGAAAGGGAGAGTGGAGGACAAGAGAGAGAAGGATAAGGGAGAGTGGAGATAAGGGAGAGTGGAGGACAAGAGAGAGAGGAGGAGAGAGAGAGGATAAGGGAGAGAGAAGGATAAGGAGAGAGGAGGAGAGGAGGATGAGGAGAGAGGATAAGGGAGAGAGAAGGAGAAGGGAGAGGATAAGGGAGAGAGGAGGATGAGGGAGAGAGGGAGAGATAAGAAGAGAGAAGGATAAGGAGAGAGAGAAGGAGAAGAGAGGATAAGGAGAGAGAGAAGGATAAGGGAGAGAGGATAGAGAAAGGAGAGGAGAGAGAGAGATAAGGGAGAGAGAAGGATAAGGAGAGAAGGATAAGGAGAGAGGAGAGGAGAGAGAGGAGGATGAGGAGAGAGGAGGCTAATTTCAATGTCACAATATTGATCTTGCCCAACACGTGGTGTGAGGGGCGGTGATGCCAACACGTGGGTTCCTGTTTTCCCACCCGCCGCCGCCACTAACACGAAACAATGCACATGTCGTAACCAGGCAGCGAGGAGACTTATGGTACACACACACACACACACACACACACACACACACACACACACACACACACACACCCATAACACCCCACACACACACACACACACACAACACACCCCACACACACACACACACACACACACATAAACACACACACACACACACATAAACCCCCACACACACACACACACACACATATAAACACCACACACACACACACACACATAAACACCCCCACACACACACACACATACATCAGAACCACCTGACACCCCCCCAGGTGTGTTGTAATAAACTGTCATAACAAAATCCAAACGAGTCGATCGTGTGTATGGGCGGGTGGGGAGAGAGACTGTGTACTGTGTGTGGTGATAAACTGACACTGACTGGTACCTCCGCTTGTAACTGTGTGTGTGTTGGTAGCAGTTAGTGTTGTATAGTTAACAGACTCTCTCTCTCTCTCTCTCTCTCTATCTAACCTTTCTCACCTCCCATTCTCTCACTCCTATCGTCTCTACCCTTACTGTTATTCCTTCACACATTCTCTTCTTGCCCCCCCTTTCTAACCTCCTCCATAGCAGGGGCAACATGGGGTGAGGAGGAGGAGGGGGAGGGGGGAGGGAGAGGGAGGGGGGGGAGGAGAGATAGGTAATCCCAAGGCGTGAGTTTGAGAATTTAACGTAGGAATCTTTTGAGAGTCTACCCTCCAGTCAACAGTTAAATGGACCAGTTAGATGAGTTCTCACATCTCCAGTCAGGGGGGATGACGTCACTCAAGGACCTTTGTGAACTGGCGAGAGAGAGAGAGAGAGAGAGAGAGAGAGAGAGAGAGCAAAACAAATAGGTTAGGTTAGCCATTACAAGGACTCAAGACCACCAACAAATTTTTAGACCTTCAAGTGACAGACAGACGCCGAGAATGACTCAACTGTCCATCCTACACACACATCCAAACCAGGTGACCTCTGACCTGGTTCACCTTCAGTCAAATGTCGTGACCTTTGACCTCTCAGCTGGTGATGACCTGATAAACATGCTGCTTGTTGTGTTCGTTGGTGCACTTGTTCAACTAGAGTGTGTGGTGACTGACTGGTGAGGTGAGACTGTTGGGATGGTGTGACTGGTGAGGTGTGACTGGTGAGTGACTGTTGGGATGGTGTGACTGGTGAGGTGTGACCAGTGAGGGGTGACTGACTGGCTAGACATCTCAAAGATTTTCAAACATCTCTGACGTCAAAATGTTCTCCCGTGCCAGTGACGTCAGAACGGTATCAATGACGCACACGGTGATAAGTCTGGAGGGAAAGATGACGTCAAAACTACTCCGAGACTTGAGCTTCTTTGGATACGCTTTCTCAGCTTATCTTATGAAATATAATAATAATAATAATAATAATAATAATAATAATAATAATAATAATAATAAAATAATGGTTTAGAAGATATTTTTATTTTTATTTATTTTGTATTAATTTGTGAAAGGGTTGGCAAGAGCCTGGTCGCCATGGTGGTACACACACACACACACACACACACGGGCCACACTACCACAGTGAGACACGAGGCCATACTACCACCACACCCACACCATCACTACCACAACTGTGCATCATCTAACATCATAACCCACCACATCCCTGCAGCACGGAGCCACACCACCACACCCCGTCACACACCACAGCCAGACACTTGACTTTACCACACACCACAGCCACACACACCGTCCCCTGTCCAGATGGAGGGAGGGAGGGAGGGAGGAGGGAGTGAGGGAGGGAGTGGGAGGGAGGGAGGGAATGCAAATACAGTCGTCACAATGGGTCAAGAGTTTTAGCCCCAGTAATTTGTCCCCCCCCACCACCACACATCCTCCGTCGTATCTCCCATTCCGCTCTTACTCTCTTCCTTTTCACTTTCCTACAATGTTTACTTTTTCCTTCCTATTTTTTTTTTTTCATCTCAGCTGTTGTTTATATTTTTCTTATTGCGCGTTTCTTTAACTAACTTATGACTAACCTAACCTAACCAAACCTTGAACTAAATGTAACCTAACCCTTGAGAGAGATTTGGGGTCTAGAGGGAAGGAGACCCCTATAAAATGGGCCACTAGGACTACAGGCCAATCCTAATGGGGTTTTTGTGGGGAGACTGGGGCCTATTAGGACTGGGGCCCACTTGACCAGTCACTACAGCAGACTTGTCACGTCGATCTCCCCACGGTCTGCCTTATCTCTCTCACCTCCCCTCACCCCCTCCTCCCCTCTCACCCCCCCCCCCCTGTGGTGGTCAGTGAGGTGCCCCCAGTGGAACGCGTGCCCATTGTGCATTCATCTGAGCTCTCAGGAACAAATGCTCCTGCTGCCTTCACCTCCTCTTCCCTCCACCTGCCCTCCTACCCTCCACCTCTCCTCCCACCCACCCCTCCTGCACCCACCCCCTACTCCAGGGTGCACTAGGCTTGTGTACTCAATATGGGTCACAGACACACGTATTTACTCTCCACTACTGTCCATCACAACAACAACACAACACTCAACCTTCACACCTACTGGACCCCACACAGTTTCTGGGCTCTCCCAAACACTACCCACACACACACACCAAGTCCACCCCCCACGCAAGACAAACCAGGGCACTCCACCTCCCACACCTCCCCCTTTCATACACTGTCCAACACCCTCCCACACCATGGATAACCCCTTCTTCATCACCATCCTCACCTTCCCTTCCTCCTTCCTTTATTATGAGCTCCTCTCTCTCTCTCTCTCCTGACAGCTACACACACTAAATGATGATCGATTTGTCTGAAGATCAACTCAAGGCTCCCTCAACTCCTTCCTACCCCCACACGGAGAATGACGCCCACGGCCTCCTCCTACACCTTCTCCAGGGGCCTCCCACACCAGGGTTATCCATACTGGGGTAGGATAAGAACCTAACCTAACACTACCCTACACTAACACTATCCTACCCTACACTATTCCACCTTACCCTACCCTAACACTATTCCACCTTACCCTACCCTAACCTAACCATCTACACAGTACCCTTAACTACCCTAACACACACACACTCAGAAGGGCCACACCTCCTGCATCACAAGTCTCCTTCAGGGCCACAGGTGACGCGCACAATCTACCTGTGGCCACCCTTGCCTACACCCTGACGCGGCGGTCTGTATGCACCACCAGGAGCTGCCTCGTGACCTTCAGGAATAATGGTGACAAGACGCCATCTATAGAGTATGATTCTCTATCACATTACAGCGAGTTTACCTGTACCCTCACCTGAAGTTTACTGTACCTCACCTGAAGTTTACTGTACCCTCACCTGAAGTTTACTGTACCCTCACCTGAAGTTTACTGTACCTCACCTGTACCTACTGTACCTCACCTGTATCTACTGTACCTCACCTGTACCTACTGTATAACCTTATCCAGAACCACTGCTCTAGCTTCAAGGTCAAAAGGTCAAAGGTCACCTCACCTTAACACACATGATAAACTAGTCACCTTAATCAGAGTAACTTCATATAGGAGCATAAACACCTTCGTTATTAAATCACATAAATAAACAATCAATAACAACATCCCTCGAGTGCATGTTATTGAATTGGTAACATGTTATTTATTGAATGGAATTACTTCACGTTCGGGCATAAAAGACCTTGGTTATTGAAGCACAGAAATAAACAATCAATAACAACACCAATAATATCCCTCGAGTAAAAGCCTAGCTATTATATGTTATTGAATTGGTAACACGTTATTTACTGAACGGAATAAAACAATCGATCAATAACTACAGCAATAACTACATCGCTCAGGTGAAATGTATCTATCAGTGTTATTGAATTCGTGGCTGGTCAATATACAGCTAACGGACAGGAAACAATGTCACTTAACGGAGGAAGAGGAATCGATACTGGCCACAAGGGTGGTGACGTCACTGTGGGAACTGGAGTGGTGACGTCACTGTGGGAACATGGAGTGACCTGCTTTCCCGACCCTGATATAACGCGGTGACTAGAGGGTGAAATAAGGGTGAAATGAGAAATAATGAAATGGGATGAAAAAAGGATGACAAACTAACGACACAGACAAAATACGGTTAAATAAGGTTAGGTTAGGTTAGGTGAGACAGAAGGCGGCGAGGAGCTGAGATCGATATTGTGAGAAGTGGTCGACGCTACAGAGAATAGTCCTCATCATTTTGTTGGCCAGGCGTCCTCTGCCAGCCCTTATAAGTAGCCCTCATCAGTCCTCACACATCCTCAGTAGCCCGCAACAGTCATCAATTGCCCTCAGTAGCCTGTGCCGTCCTCAGTAGCCCTCAGCAGTCCTTAGATCTCCTCAACACTCCTCAGCCGTGTTCAGTAGCCCTCAGATGGTCTTCAGTAGCCCTCAGCAGTCCTCAGTTATCCTCAGCCGTGTTCAGTAGCCCTCAGATGGTCTTCAGTGGCCCTCAGCAGTCCTCAGTTATCCTCAGCCGTGTTCAGTAGTCCTCAGCCGGCCGTGGGGATGAAAGAAGGACGTATTTAGCTAAGAGGATCCTTCAAACTGTCAGGGATTATCTTTTCCTCCCTCCTTCCTTGGCCAAGGAGGAGGAGGAGGAGGAGGAGGAGGAGGGGGGGAGGAGGAGGAGGAGGAGGAGGGAGAGGGGAGGGGGGGAGGAGAGGAGGGGAGGAGGAGGAGGAGGAGGAGGAGGAGGAGGAGGAGAGGAGGAGGAGGAGGAGGAGGAGGAGGAGGAGGGAGGAGGAGGAGGAGGAGGAGGAGGAGGAGGAGGAGGAGGAGGGGAGGAGGAGGAGGAGGAGGGGAGGAGGGGAGGGGAGGAGGAGGAAAAGAAGAAAAACTGCTCCTGAGGGTGAACTTGCTCTGACTAGATGAAGTAATAATGTCATGGTGTCAGGTGTGTGTGTGGATGGAGGGGAGGAGGAGGGGGGAGGATGGAGGGGGGAGATGGAGGGGGAGGGGAGGGAGGAGAGAAGGTTTCCCCCACTTTCTCTCTCTCTCTCTCTACTTGTCTGCCTCACCATAAACAAATACACACCACTTATGGTATCATATGAAAACACACACACAGGCACAAAAGATGCTACAATGCACTCGAGTTAGGTGCCAACCCCACTCTGACCTTTGACCCCCAATACATAATAGCACTGGTGGAGTATTTGGTGACTGTATAGGAACGTTCACTATTATCATTACTAATGGTACACACTTGAAGCACTCCTCCTCCCTACCTTAACGCTCTCTCTCTTTCACTATCGGGTGTTATCTAATAGCTGCTCTCAACACCACTTCCGCCATTACCGCTCCTGTCTGGTTCACCTCTCTCGCCCCCCCCTTTCCTCCTCCCACGCATTCCTCCCCCTCCTTACTACCAAGCTTCCACTCCCTCCCTCTCATATCTCCCAGCCCCTTCCCCCACTCTCCTCCTCCAAAGCTTTCTTCCCCCATCACACCCACGCCCTCCTCCACCACACCCACTCTCCCCCACCACACCCATGCCCTTCTCCACCACACCCACGCCCTCCTCCACCACACCATGCCCTCCTCCACCACACCACGCCCTCCTCCACCACACCCACGCTCTCCCCACCACACCCATGCCCTCCTCCACCACACCCACGCCTCCCACCACACCCATGCCCTCTCCACCACACCCACGCCCTCCTCCACCACACCCATGCCCTCCTCCACCACACCCACGCCCTCCCCCACACCCACGCCTCCA